>NC_084551.2:21832500-22032500 GCF_033978685.3 Nerophis lumbriciformis
GTAAAGTTCCAAAGTGCCTTGTCTTTGTCAGTCAATATCTTTTCCCCCTTTTGGGGTTTTTTCATACTCACCTGATCCTTTCCCCTGTTTCTCGTTCCCTCTTACACTTTACATCACAAGTCTGACTTTTCTTCTTCTTGAAAGAAAATCGCTTTGTTAGCTTTTGAGCGAGGAAACACTCAAATGCTGTTTCAGAAGATAAAACATGTGATTGACTGATATAAAACAATACAGCATTAGTAAATTAAACAAAATTGTCAGACTTTTTTCTCCATCAAATAAATGGCTAGCAAGTATTTCATTCTTGTTTTTTTTTAACTTTACTATTATGTATAGTGTTCTATTCTTGAAAACTAAAAATGGAAGGTTGCTCAGTTGCTCTTCACAGAACTTTTGCATTTTTTATAGATGGGTAAAATGTATCTTTTTGGATTGTCATAAAAATTTGTGTAATTATCTTGTGTTTTTAAACCTCACTCAACAGAGCATTAAGTTTATGACTTACTTATGTGAGGGGAAAGAGGCACAACACTGATTGAACTTTACATTGTGAGTAGCCTGACTTTCGCCACTATGGACAGGGCCTGCACGCACGCACACAAACACACACACACACACGCACCAAGATCCATAAGGGCCGATTGTCCCGTGCAGGATTATACCGAGTACTGCTTCCCTACTGTTTACTACTGCAGTACCTTGTAACAGACATTCACGCCATGTTTGATTGAGTTAATGTATGCTCACAGCTGATCAACGTAATCGACCTGAAATCAATCACGACCATCGATCTACGATCATATAATCGCTCAGCACCTAATTGAGGTATAGATTTTAGACCAGGCAGTTCTTGCGGGTGTAGTTTTCATTTACATAACCAGTCAGAATGTGTGTTTAATAGTACATACTCTATTATGTATCACAAGGACTTTCACAAAATAATTCCATAGAGGGAAATTCAAACCAGAAGTGGAGTGCTGCGGCCTCGTCAAGGTTGAATTTATACAGGCAGTGAGACTCTCCACTTGCAATGGGGCTCATGGGAGGAGAGAGCGTGGCCTGGTACTGTATTGAGTGTTGTCAGTGTGCTGGGACTGTTTGTTACTGTATTGAGTGTTGTCAGTGTGCTTGTGTGAGGAAAAAAGATCCTAGCTGTGATAGAAGAGCGACAGATGTGGCAAAAACACATGTGGAAGGGTCCTCAAGTGGGATGACATGTTTAAGACACGTGCTGCAGGAAAAACCGTGAAACAAATATGAAGTAATCACAAAATGTTGAGACTGTTAAATATAGGGATTAAAATAGCTAAATAGAATTTACAAAACAAAATTTCAAAGCGTTAATCCTACAGTTTTATTTCGTAAAGCTGCTAATTTTGTATGAAACATTCTGTTGGACAGGGTTTGCCGCTCTACGTCCTGAATCCATTCCTCTTAAGTAGGAGATTGTGAGAAACTTTGACCTGATAGAAATCTGATTGCAACACCTTTTGCCATTATCTTTTGAATTACAAGGCGTGATCAATATTTTTATAATGGCAACAATATATCAAATGTCAGCGTGTCCTCTTAGAGCCGTCAGTCTCGGTGATGAACCTAAAGATACTTATCACCTCGCTGTGCAGCTCCTTTCTCCTCTACAATTTTTGAGAGTGGATGTTCAATGTTTTGCTACAGCCTCTGACCTTACTTTTTGGTTTGCTGCAGTTATTTACTACTGCAGCAAACTGCTCTTTTCGTTCCACAGTAGAAACCCCTCAAGTGCACTCTGTACTATTTTCTGACCAACACACATAGTCAATTGAACACCATTTATCAAAAGAGCCAAATACTTAAACAATTTGGATTGAGATTTTGTACTGAATATTGACTCAAGGGCATGTCCTCGAGAGCAAGGGTTCATAACCTTTTTGACCTTGGGGCCCAACTGTTCCACTACAGAGGAGTCTGGGGCCCTTCTAACGCCGAATTTCCACTGAATGCGGAACTGCTGCGGACTGGCACACTCTTCTATGCAAGGCGAAAACCGTTTATCAACAACACCCAGAAACGCCGTCTGCTTCGCTGGGCCTGAGATCATCTAAGATGGACTGATACAATGTGGAAAAGTGTCCCGACACCAATGTTTTTGTACCGGTACCAAAATGTATTTCAATACTTGTCAAAATAAAATATTAATTTTAACAGAAAATCTTGCGATACATTAAACTTATGTTTGCTGTTGCACTCAAAGAACAATTTTAGAATATTAAAATACAATTTAAAAGGCATTAAACACACTGGGCTTTTCTTATTGTATTTAAAGAACAATTTACGAGTGTATATATTACATATAGCCTGCCACAATCTAGTAAGTTTGAAAAGAATGGAAGTCGTTATTGACATTGTATTTAATGCTTCATGCCCCCCCCCCCCCACACACACACACACACACACACACACACACACACACTCTCACACACACACACACAGCGCGCCTCTTCCTTGGGACACAAGAGATTCAGAAGGACGACACCGCAGCGCTCCAATAAAACACACTCAGATCTTCTGTTTCTAGTCGATACTACATAAAAAATAACGTAAAATAACGCAGTAACGCATCATGTAGTAATGGTAACTGAGTTACTGAATATAAAAAATAACGCGTTAGATTACTAGTTACCGTCGAAACTACCGGCAATACATTAACCCGTTACTCAGTAACGCGTTAGTCCTAACGCTGATCATAACTGACTTAACAATTAAGATAACTGTTACAAATTGAAAACAGGAAGTGAACATCTGTGTGTTAGTAATTGCGAAAATGGGTAAGATTAAATAAGCTTTGTTTCCTCTTACTCCTTTTTGGACATGTATAAGGAGAAATGAAATTATGTAAAATACGTGATGTATCATATTGAAACTGTATACATGTTCGAAATAAAGTTCAACCAACGATGGAGATTTTACACGCTTTAGTGGACCACCAAAACGCCTAAACTTGTTTAACAAAACTTACACACGGATATCTTGTTACTAACAGCATTGCTGCTACGTCCCAAGCTTGCAAACTTTAGGCTAAAGCTACACTCTTTGCCAGGAGATACTTTGCTAACACAACAAATTATATTAAATATTCCTCCATTGCAATACAAAGTGGACACTGACTCGCAATTACATGTATTTTATAGAATACTCTTATTTTTATATTGCTGAAGAGGTTGGTGAAGCTGTTGATCAACACGCAGCCAAAGCAAGCAATACAACAAATTGAGCAAACATTTTTAACGTATCAAACAGATTTCTAATCTACTGTTATTACTGTTCGTTTCATTAAAGTAATTATTTGGAAGTTTGTGAAGCAGGAATCTCTGAAGTGGTTTGCACGCACAAAGGGATACTTCTTCCCAGTTGAAGGCACATTGCCATGAAACAAAAAAGTTAGCTAGACACTTCTTACTTCTTCAGATGGGACTGGAGGTGTGTGTAGTGACAGAGCATTTTTGTTTATCAAGTTGCCCTTTGGGCGGGATGTCGTCTGAACTACAAACCCTCTTACATGGCGGACTCTTGACGCCACATCTGGCTCACAAAAAGAGCAAATTCCAAATGGGCTCGTTTGGGGGAGTATAAAAAAACGGCAAGATTATTTTATAAATATCTCCACAAAGCCTCCACAGTTTTATTTCAAATTTTCGGGACTTATAGAGATCCCAAATACACAACAGCAGGTACCAATAGGTAAGAAATGTTGCTTACACATAATAGGGCTTCTTATAAGATGTCCATGCAGGTACAAATCAAATGTTATACTTTAAACGGAATCAGTCAAGGATACACACAGTTAGTTCAAAGCTGTGATTTTCAGGTTAAATGGAAATTTGTGATAGAGCAAAAGAATGTGAATGATTTAGTCCTTTTTCTTGCAGTAACCATTTGGAGAAAAGCCTTCAGCTCCTGATGGACAGAGTGGATGACATGAGCCAAGACATCGTCAAGTATAATACCTACAGCCGCAATCTGAGTAAACAGCAGCAGCAGAAGCACCAGGTAATACTCACCCAGACACTTGTATGCACCTGTGAAATTTCCCTAATAGCGGCACATGCACACCACCCACAGACACCGTGAGCCAAGTAGCAGGAAAAATATCAACATTGCAGCCTGCATATGTTAGGAAAAGATCTACGAAGGTACACACACACACGCGCACACATGCTCGCGCGCACGCACACACACTGTCTCTGCAGAAAAAAACAGGTATCAGTCTCAGCCGGGGATATGATCGATTGCAACAATAATCACAGCATGCAAGCTGCAAAGCATCAGGTAGTGCGCACACGCACCTACACACAAAGAAAATACAAAACTGTTTTTTCGGACTCACATTACTGTAACTCCAGGATTAACTACAGTAAACAGCACCTGTGAATACATATGTTTTTACTATGTGCAAATACCAGTGTCATTATCTAAAACACGTTCCTTAATTCACTCTTTAAGTACAGACAGAAACATGTTTTGTTTTAATTGAAAACTATTACTGTGTAACATGTTTGCCTTTTTATGATACAGCCAGACAAAGTACTATACCACTAAATGTTTACTTTTTTTTTTAGCCTTTCATGTAGCAAGGAAAGACAACCCAAAGACTTGATATATCTGTATTATTTAGTATGATGCAATGCAGGTCAACATAATCGCCAACTTCAACAGGAATAATAACTGCTGATATGAAACCTCTCCTATGTCAATTAATGCTGACTGAGCATTATTTGTTCATTCATGTCAAACATATGTTCTGCCTTAAAGTGATGCACTTGCAGTGTTTCTCACAGGACTGCAATCTGTGGTGGTAGGTTGTGGGGGATTTTGACATTTTACTTAATGAAACAAGACGAAGCTGCCTGGGAGTGCTTTGAGATGGGTAATGGGCTACAGTGGGACCCACTGCTAGTTGAGAAAGCTCTCCAAAAGTCTCCAACTATAAATGAATAAATTGTCGCTAGTTGGGATGGGTCCCTTTCACATTTCAATCGATACGACACCAATTCCCGATACCTGGGAATTGATACCGGTTCTCAACAATACCAATTTTCATTACTTTGGTGTGTGTTCAAATGTTAATTAAATGCATTTCTTCTTCAAGCCTGTGTAAACTACCCTAATTCTTTTGACATTACTACCAACAATAACTTTTAACTTTACGCCGTGTGCATCTTAGACCTCCGTTAGGGCGTCTCTGTGTGAGAGAACCCCCGTGTGTGTGCGCGTGCTGGGTTTTTTTTTCGGGTAAAAAAATATTGGAGACAGTAAATTGTCCTTAGATATGAATGTTAGTCTATATATGTGCCCTGCGATCATCAATGCTTATTTTGGTTAGCCTCTCTATGTGCTAATCCATTGTACGTTAGCATTAAGATAGCGGCATTAGAGCTCTACCCTCATCCTGCATAATTATATTGCTTTTTTTGGTTTATTCCAAACCAAGTTATTAACGTAACGCGATTTATATATGATGTACTAATAAAGTGTCATTTTTGTTACCTTTCACAATAAGCAGCAACAATTGAATTGGCATTGAACAAAAAGACCAGTCTACCAAGTCAAATTATTTGTGTGTTAAACATTGCTAATAAAGCTGATTCTAATTCTGATGATATCAGAAAAATATTTTATCTAACAACATATTTGTTTTTAATATTTTTTTAACATTTTGTTTGCTTTTTTAAAGAAAATGTATGCATTATTGCATGTCAAAATGATCATGACATCATATATATGATAGTTAGGCACACCCCCACCGCCACATATTTAGTGGCAATCTAGGAGAAACCCTGTATGTATTTATATATGTATGTATGTGTGTGTATGTGTATATATATATATATATATATATATATATATATATATACACACACACACATTGTGATATCAATCCAATACCAAGTAGTTATAGGGTCATACACTGGTCATAATCAAAGTTATTCCGTTTTCAGAGATTTATTTTCAGAAAGTATTAATTTTAAGATTTTTCAAACACAAAAAATATTAATGTAAACATTTTAGTATTGAGTATATATGGTTCTTGTACTTGGTATCGTTACAGTTGATGTTTAGATCCACCAATAGCATTTATTTATTCATTTATATTCAGGAGCGATACCTTGTTGTTAGCGGTTAGCTATTGTGTCCTCCTACGGTGTAGTGAAGCATGTTTAGCTATTCCTCATCCTGCAGGGAGCATACTTAAACGTAGTTTATTTGTTGCCATGGAGGCAAAGATTAGTGATCTAGAAGTAGCTAAACACTGCCGACTGTGGATAGACGTTAGCCGCTAGCTACCTAGCCATGTTTTAAAGGACCTCTTGCTGAGTTGCACTTCAGTGTTATAGCTTGATCTTTATCGTTAGTTTTTAAGCCAAAATGTGCCCATTCTCCATTTTCTCTGTACACACGTTTTTGCTTGTAAGTACTTTGTGCGTATGAGTTGCCTAACATGCGCCTCTGCTCGTAAAACCAGCAATGTCACGATGTGACGACGGTGTGCCGTCATGTCCGTTATACACTATATATATATATATATATATATATATATATATATATATATATATATATATATATATATATATATATATATGTATATGTATATGTATATATGCATGTAACGGTATCAAATCTCACGGTACAATATTATCACGGTATTAAAGCCACAGTACGATATTGTTGTGGTTTATGTCCTAAAAAAAGACCTAAAAATGTTATAGTGTGTAAATGAAGTGTCACAAATGTTTAGGACCAACACACTTGCTGTAATTGAAGATTGCTAAAATGTTGTAATCATATTTATATATGCAAATAATTGTGCAGGGACATCCACTGTTTGAAGCAAATATATATATATATATATATATATATATATATATATATATATATACATACATATATATATATATATTACATTCTTGGGTAACTTCTAGTGGTTAGAGTGTCCGCCCTGAGATCGGTAGGTTGTAGGTTTAATATATATATATATATATATATATAATGAACCCACAACCTACCGATCTCAGGGCGGACACTCTAACCACTAGAAGTTACCCAAGAATGTAATCCTCCCAAATACTTCCCAAACTTACTTACTAGCTAACTAGCTAACTACAGGTAAGGGTTGTCCCGATACCAATATTTACCTGGCTTTGCTGGCTTCAAATATATTTTCTGGATGACAGTTCATGAGAAGACGACATGTCCAGTGTGTAAGCTGCCTTCCGCCTGAGTGCAGCTCGATAGGCTCCAGCCCCACCATTGACATCGAGAGAAACAAGCAGTTGAAATTGGATTATCAAGTAGTTTTTTAGTTTCCTCACATTTCCAGCGTTGAACATGCTCAGAGGATTCTGGAAGATGTAGTTTATTTTCAGGCCCGGCCATCGCTAAGCGCGGGAAAAACATTACGCACAAAGTTTTAATTTGGTATAGCTAGGCGTCACGGTATTATTTTGAAGACTTTGAAACCGAAATACCGTTGTATCTACAATACCGATACACACCTAATAAATAAATATATATATATATATATATATATATATATATATACTGTATATATATATATAAGTATCTTCTTTTTTGTGAGAATTGTGTTGAATAAATAAATTCATAAATTTATTTAAAAAAAATGAATTAAGAATTGATTCTGAATTGAATTGTCACCCCAGGAATCCTAATCAAATCGTAAATAAGATTCCCATCCCTAGTGGTTATCCCTCACTTGTTAGAGGAGGACATGAGACCCTCACTATTGGTAAAGGACACCAAATTACTGCTTGCTGTCTGCTGGTGGATTGAAGAGGTGACCTAAAAGAACAGTTAATTAGCTACTTTGCTGCACACAATTCTCCACATTTTTTAAACTCATAACTACAATTACAAACATCAAACCCGGTTCCACATTATTTTCAATTATAATATTTGACTATTAATTATAGTCATGATTCAGCTGCAATATGTACGCTGTATGTGTGTTTTGTTGTTGTTTTTTTCCAAACACAATCATATTCGACCTAATTAATGCAAGACCACTTCAGAGGTGAGGTTGTCAAATCAATTAATCAATCAATGTTTATTTATATAGCCCTAAATCACAAGTGTCTCAAAGGGCTGCACAAGCCACAACGACATCCTCGGTTCAGAGCCCACATAAGGGCAAGGAAAAACTCACATCCCAGTGGGACGTCGATGTGAATGACTATGAGAAACCTTGGAGAGGACCACAGATGTGGGTGACCCCCCCCTACCCCTACCCCCTCTAGGGGATCTGAGTCTTGCTTTCTAACCTGTCAATCACAGTAGACGCAGAAGACCTCATAAAAATGGGCACAAAACACTAGAAATGCTGCTGGTTTTTTTCCTTTTATTTCCTTTTTATTTTATTAGTCTATGATAATCCTGTTTTCATTATCTTCCAGTGTCTCAGAGACCCATTTCATACACAGACTTCATTAGCTGTAAATGAAAAATCTGCAGCAGTAATGCTTTTAGTGTGCTCAAAAACACTTAACATGCACACAGACACCACTTATAACACACTCAGAAGCAGGGAAAGATTCACAGATGAAGACTCATTAGGGTAGCGCATTTTCAGCAACTGCAGCCTCAATCAGATGCATCATAAATGTCCGCCAACACACGCACAGAGATATTAGAACAATAGTAGCACAGAAGGGTCATTAATGCGCTTTGTGTTCGTACAAACTTCCACCTACGTTCCAACAACGTCAATGATTTTGTCGCTACTCGCAGCGATTGGAATTGAGAAAATGTCCTAAGTGTTAATGCTCAGCCTTCATCATCACGCAGGTTCACAAGCGTCAGCCAGGCGTACAATAATCACAACTCTGAGCCCATCTCTGTTTACCATGTGCGCCTCGCACAAAGACAACACGTGTCCCCGGGCCAATCACCCACACTCCAGCCACTATGATTTATCATCCTTTCCCACCGACCTTCTCATCATTGCAGGCCTCGAGCCACACGCGCACGCACGTATACGCACACACGCGTGTACATACAGTGCCATACACAAACTAACCACTTTAATGGTGTCTCCAGTTATGTACAGTGTGAACGATATATACACTGAGAGGAGCTGAAAGTAAGCTCTTATTACATACACCTTTCATGCATTCACTGTATTTGCGCCCCGTAATCTTGTGCTTATGACCCTGATGCTTCTGGGACCTTATTAATCATCGGAAGGCTGCAAAACTCACGGTGCGTGAGAGGGCTCCATTTTTCATTGAGCGCTCTTTGAATTTGGTAAATAGCAGGTTCTCAGTAAGACTTGGGTGGAGGAATTGTTTGTCACTCCTCTTGATTTATGTATTCTCATGTTTTTATCTTTTCCTCCCTTACCTCACAATAATCTTTTTGCAGATTTTTACGACATGACAGCATTTTTGTCTTTTACTCGTCATCACAGAGTCTTTTTTTCTGTAACACTTCTAAGCCGTCAGGGATGACATTAGGCAAGATGTCAGTGTGTTTCACGTCAGTCAGTTCAGTGCTTCAAAAGATTAACTGCATGTGTTTGGATTTATGTGGATCTTCTGCATTGTTCCAAGTCAAGGAACAGCCTCAAACAGTATTAAGACAAGAAGGATATTAGATGAGAAGAATACCCTCCAAAATTTACATGAAGCCGACGAGGAATCAATCTTACCATACGTGCTGTCACTTGTTATTCATTTAGAGCGGCATTACAGTAATTATAATTTTCCACCAAAAAGTACCGGTACTGCTTGATGCTTGTCTACAATACATTGAGTTCATCATTGAAGTAGAAGTGTTTTGTTCTTCCAGCCTAATAAGAGTATTCATGTATTTTGTTTACATGCATATGAAAGTTAGAAATGTTACTTAAATCACTGCAGAGTTTGCTCTAGGACTGGATTCCTATTAATTTCCTTAGGGACATGTAATTTGGAGTAGAAGAAAATTTAAAATTTTCTCAGAACAATTTGTATTGGACTTTGGAGTATCCTGTGTATAGAGCATTGTACACGCGAAAAGTATTCAGAGCGCTTCACTTTTCCCGTGTTTTGGTATGTTAAACTAAGGATGTGTTGATCAGAGTTGTATGCTGTTTATTCCGATACCGGTTACCCATGAGTAAAGTCGGCCGATACAAATACGACTACTAATCACATGTATTAACTGTAAATTCTGCCATTGATTTACGGGGCGTGCTCCTAACATCCATCCATCCATCCATTGTCTACCACTTGTCCCTGTCAAGGTCACAGGGGTTGCTGGAGCCTATCCCAGCTGCTCTCACATTGTAACAAAATCAACACAATATTTAAATTAGTTCCTTGTTGTCTTTTATTATATACAATTGTTTGAGCAAAGCAAAGTCAGTAGTACACAATAACTAAGCAACAGTTAAAAACTACTACCTACCACTCATTCAAATGCTTTAGTTTTTGACCTCCACGTCCAGGAAATTTGATTAAAAAATATTATTTTGAGAGAATACAATTATTGACCCTAACTAATCATTGTAGTATCGATCATATACGGGTGGTACCTTTGTTATCAATACCACCAATTTAAGAATCGATCTGCCACCTTCTTACATGTCGTATTCTGACATTGCTAACACACACAGTTGTTCTTATATTATCTACTTTCTAGACTAGGTGTCTCAAACTCAATTTACCTGGGGGCTGCTGGAGGTACAGTCTGGGTGGGGCTGGGCCGCATCAATTATTTCACAAGAAAAGCTTTGTTGAAAAAAAATTCCAATCTTCTCAAATGTCATTATATTTATTTTTTTTACACAAAATAAGATGACAAATACATAAATGAACATATTAAGAATTAATAAGAAAAAAGGTAAACACATGTTTGGGGATGTGGAATGTATTTTAATTCTACTTGGTGCCACTGGCGTGTTTAGCCAACGCACAGAGAACGTCATTTCCGCAAGGTGCGTCATTTCTGCATTTTTCCTGTTCAGAAGCACGGTGCCGCATAATAACCTTAGCAGTGTCCTTTATTTTTGCGCTCGATGTTGATGTCTTTCATGATTACATTCACTACCATGACATTTGGAGATGGTACCAGGATAGCGAGTGCAAAAAGGCAACTGCAAGTGTTATCCACCTTGCTGTTATTCGAAAAACAAGCAGAAATGACACCATGCTGTTATTGTTGTAAACGTAGCAATAAAAGACAAATGAAATCAAATAGAAATATATGTAATGTTTATCGTGTGAGGCAATACAAATAAAATGCAAATAGCGCGACGGCAATAAAAAATTATGACCCACAAATAACGGTGTGAAACTATAATTGGTCCGGGTTATCGGGGGACTGTTATTGCTGATGGACACTATGCGCTTTCCTGCCCGTCTCGGCAACCCGCCTGTTTATCTGCTCATCGTGTTTTGTCATTTTGTGCCTTAGCCTTTTGTTGCAGTGCCTTTTTGTTCTACTGGCACTGTAATTTTAGTTTTTTGGAAAATGTTGGAAAATACAGGACTTGTCACACTCACCGCATGTCAGAGCACAAAAACAAGACTAAAGTCAAAAGATATTGGAGACCTCCGAGACAGGATTGTCCCCAGGCACACATCTGAGGAAAGGAACAGAAAAAACCAACGCTCCGTTTAGGTTCAGAATGAGCACCGTGGCCTTCATCATCTGTATATGAGAGAAGTTTGGAAACACAAAAATTATTCTTAAAGCTGGCCGATAGTCTAAATTGAGCGATCGGGAGAGAAACGCCTGAGTCAGGGAGGTGACCGAAAACTTAATGGGCATTCTGACAGAACTCCAGCATTCCATTGTGGAGCGAGGACACAATTCCAGAAGGACAATCAGGTCTGTATGGTAGAGTAGTCAGACAGAAGCCACCCCTTCGAGACTTAGAGACCATGAGAAACCAAATTTTATGGTCTAATGCGACAAAGATTGAACTTTTTGCCATGAACGCCATGTTTGGAGGAAACCAGGCACCGCTTATTACTTGGCCAAAATCATTCATGGTGAAGATGTTTTTCTGCAGTGGGGACTGAGACTTGTCGAGATAGAGGGGAAGATGAATGAATCAATGTACAGAGACATCCTGGAAGAAACTTTCTCCACAGCAGACTTGACGTCATACTGGGACGGAAGTTCATTTTTCAGCAGGACAACCATCCGAAGCACAAGATATCAAAGGGAGGCGTCAGGACAACGTAGCCTGAACCTATACTTGAATCCAAAAATGACGCGTTTCATCCAATCTGAAAGAACTTGAGTTGTTGCAAAGAGAAATATGCAAATGCTCAAAGACAAGGGTGCCACTCATCATATTCAAACAAACATACTTGAGCCTATAATAACAGCATCAACAAAGAATTGTGCAAAGGCTATTTTAATGTGATTTTGTACTTTTTTGTATTTTGATTGTAGAGGTTAATTACTATTTTGTTTGTTTCAAATTTTGATTGGCAAAAAGTGATTTGCATTTTCGAACAAGGCTGTAACATGTGGAATAAGTCTAGAGCTGTGAATGCTTTGTGGATGCAGCATTTTCACTGGGTCCTCTGAGGTTGAATACCTTTTCTAGGAAGCAAGGCGACTCGCCTATTATGGTACATTTATTTGCACTCGTTTATTATATTTCTCCTCTTTTGTTGAGAAGAATTGTTGTACATTCTTGGGTAGCAGGTTATAGTTTGCTTTAGTTTCTACATAATTTTAGCTGTTTGCAAATGCACTAAATCATTGAATTTCAAGATTTTGGATTTAATAAATGGAGGGTTTGTATGTTCTCTAATATCCAACATTATGTATTATTCTAACTGATCTTTTTTGAAACAAGGTTAGTGAATATTTGGATGCATTCATTAATTAAATTAAGCTTTTTTAACTATGATTACTATATTTGTACAAATCCCTGTTAAATTCTGCCATATTCTACCAAATTAAATCTAGGATCCTCACACACGTCAACATATTATAAGTAGGCATGGGCCGATAACAAATTTTGGTAACACTTTAGTATGGCAGCACGGTGGTCAGGGATTGGTGCATGTGCCTCACAATACGAAGGTCCTGAGTAGTCCTGAGTTCAATCCCGGGCTCGGGATCTTTCTGTTTGGAGTTTGCATGTTCTCCCCGTGACTGCGTGGGATCCCGCCGGGTACTCCGGCTTCCTCCCGCCGCCAAAAACATGCACCTGGGGATAGGTTGATTGGCAACACTAAATTGGCCCTAGTCTGTGAATGTGAGTGTGAATGTTGTCTGTCTATCTGTGTTGGCCCTGTGATAAGGTGGCGACCTGTCCAGGGTGTACCTCGCCTTCCGCCCGAATGCAGCTGAGATAGGCTCCAGCACCCCCCGTGACCCCAAAAGGGACAAGCGGTAGAAAATGGATGGATGGATGTAAATTAGCTGGGTCATGCTTCTGGCTCAAAAATGCAAGATGGTTCAAGTTAAGAGCAAGTTTGGATGCAAACATGAAGCCTGTACTTAAAAGATGCAGTTCTTGGTATAAGCCCAAACGGAAGACGCTCTCTGCTACATGAGGCTCGCTCGTTGCAGCTGCGGGGTTGGTTCTCTGCAGGAGGCTCTGGAAGCCTTGTGAAGTAGGAGGGTAAATACAGCACACGACTGAGAAAATCCTTCTGCAGTCTGTCTGACAGCTGCTATGTGGGACAGAATCAGTTCCGTCTTAAGCGAACACAGAAAGCCAAAGCTGCACTGCACTGAACGCCAGGCCTCAATCAAATCTACATTTTGTCTTCTAACATTCATCTGGTGTGTGGGTTGTCAATTTGTCAGACGGGGAAAAAAATGCTCACCAGTTGCTTGCATAATGTAAATACCAAATAATCTGCTAATTATTACTTAATGATGAACCTATAACTTCAATGCAACTAAGATGGTGCATTTATGGCAAAGGTAATTGCCAGCTCTGCATAGAAAATGTGTATTCATTCATTTTCTATACGGATTATCCTAATTAGGGTCACGGTTAAACTGGCGCTTATACCACAGGACTTCAGGCCCAGGTGACAGGCCATCAGCCAATCGCAGGACACATATAGTGGAATCTCGATTTACAAACTTAATTGGTTCTTGAACAGGGTTTGTAGTAGAAACATTCATATATTCAAGCACATTTCTCCATAAGAAACAATGTAACATGAATAGGTTACAGCCTCAACAAAATACATATTTTAGTAAAAGTTTGTACACTTTAAACATTTTATGAAGTGCTATACAGTACTGTATATCATATTTTTTATCTAATAATTAAAAAATAATAATAATTTGCTGAACTGTCCTCATTTTCAGCCGCCCTGCCGACACGCACACATAGTGTCACTCGCCTTGTAGTGCACCCAAAGTTTGAAATTACAAAACTTATTAACTTAGCAGCCAGGTTGCTACAATGATTAGGAATTAGTGAAGTAACAATATGAACATTTCACAGTTATGAGAACCACAATTTTCACAGTTATTATCGCAGTATTGTTGAATTTGTTAAAAAAGAACTTTCACATTTTGTGTTTCTTATGCTTTGTGTTTTACTTTTAGTATTTCATCTGTTTTAATGGTTAAACTTTTATTGTTTACAATATTGTTTGTACTGTAGCTCTTTAAGATTTATTTAAATGAAAAGTATGTAAGAAATAAAATCTATTATTACTTATTATTTTTGACAGGCACACAATTGAATAGCTTCGACAGCAATGTGTTGATATAAGTTTAGATTTAGGTTTATTGTTTTTTTTTTATGGGAAAGACTTTAATGTCTCTAGTTTTCATATTAACATTTAATTTAGAGAGCTGGTACCAGTTTGTCCATGAAATTATCAAAGTGCTGTTATCAATCACAATTTTTCAATTATTCTTTTATTTAAACCCGTAAAACTAATTGTCAGGTGTTTTACCGCGGTTATCATTACTGTTACATTCCTACTCGGAATACAAATTGAAATCCACTTTACCTTTTTCGGTAAATTGTTTTGATTAGCGGAAGTGAGAGGGAGGGAAGGCAGTGTCGACAACACTGTGGATACTTTCTGAATGTTTCAAACCACACATTGTTTGTCCATTGATTTCTTTGGACTCATATTGAGCTAGCAAAGCTCGAAAAAATGCTGTAAAAAGGCTAACAAAACACTTAAAAGCCCACAAAGTATCAGAGTAGCTAACGACACCACGGCTCTGCTGACTGAATAAGCATTGGGGACCGATCACGGAGACAAGGTTCATACAGCAAAGTATATTTCTATTCGGTCTGTAGTTCGTAAATCAAAGTTTGTACAATGAGGGGTTCATCAATCACTTACATAGACTGCAATATGCCCTAATTTTGACACTTCTACATTATATTCTTCATCTAGCTCTTCTTGTTTGAGCCTTGTCCTTTTGACAACTTGCTGTGCTCAAACTCCCCTCTGTCATAGTTATCTGATGATGTTGTCTCCTCACATTATTATGCTAAGATGATGTCCCACTCTCCTCTCTCACCCTTTTCAATGCAGTCACACTTCACCGTGCCACCCTCTAATGCTTCCCTGTCCATCTTTCCTACAGTACCTCCAGAGGCGGCAGCAGGAGAATGCTCAGCGGCAGAGTCGAGGAGAGCCACCGTTGCCTGAAGAGGACCTGACCAAAATGTTCAAGCCCCCTCAGCCTCCACCTCGCATGGACACACTCCTTATTGCAGGTACAGTAAACACACAAAGCATGTACACAACATGTCCTGTCCATGGTTCAACCCCACAAACCTTCTGTGCTCCGCTAATAGCTCCTACTCTACTTTGTAATTATCTCCCCCATTATCAAGAAATTACATGAATCTAAAGTTTATTTGCTCAATCTCCAAGTGGACCGCCCCTGTGTCTGCTGCTTCATGCTGTTCAGCTCTCTCCTCCGCCCCCTGACAGCTTTTTGATCCTGCAGCTTATCCTGTACTAATTTGATGTTTTGTTTGTGTTCTTCCCCCTTTTCCTACCTCCCTTGTTCATATTGTGTGGATGTGTGTGGCTACCTTCCAACAGGGCAAATCAACAACTACTGTCAGAATGTGAAGGAATTCACCTCGCAGAACCTTGGGAAGTTGTTCATGGCGGAGGCTCTCCAAGGCCACAACGAGAGGAAAAATACATAAAAACAAAACTAACCAGACAACTGAAGTGCTCTCTTGTTTATTTCCTGCTCAGCTATTCATTGTTTCACACTGCTTTGCAGATAAAAGTCAAGCAGACCTTTAATTTTCCCTGTAAGTTTTTCATCATTAAAAACAAAATTGGGCAACTTTATTTCATATCTATGCCTTTTAATTCACTTGTTTCTTGTATAAAAGCAATCAAGCATTTTTCCTTTACGATTGTGAGCTAACAAGTCATTTCATTGTTGCAAGCACTTAGTTTACCTTTCCTCGCTCAAACATGTTCCATGGTCAACACCAAGTGGTGTTGTTGCAAAGTGCAACATTTAGAGAGCACAGTAAGTCAGTCACAATGTTAGAGAGGCGGGTCGCTGAGTGCTGATGCACACACTTTGATAAAGTCACCAACACTCTGCTGACTCAATTAGTGCAGAGTTCCATACATCCTCTAACATTAACCTCAGCAATAGACAAAAAAAACTGTGCTGGGTGCTTAATGGCATGTGTTTCTTTGGTTCAGTAGCTACTTGCAATCAAAGCACGATGCCAACAAACTTTTTCTGTGAAGTCAGTTTTGGAGAACTACATCTGCACTATAAAGTTTGATAATTAGTGATGGGTCACACGAAACTGATGAACAATGAAGGAGTGACACTGCGTACCGAGACGTGTGTCACCTTTAGAAAAGAAAACACCTGACTGCTGGGATGTTTGAATGTTAGGAGAGCACTGCATTTGACATCGGATTTCGGCACCATCAACGATCTAAATGGAACTAAAAAAAATAATATTTTTTTAAAGTCTGGCATCATTATTTTATGCAAAATAAGATACATGTTATTTTTCTGTTTACTATTTGGTTCATTGATCAGAGTTGTACGTTTCAAAATCCTTCCTACAGTTCTAAAACAAAGGTGTTATATTTACTAACTAGAACATTTTGATGGGCCTGCTATCTGTGCCCTGGACCTCTGGCCGAGGGTTGCCGGAAGCCGCCGTGCTTTTAAGGTGCCGGGTGTATGAATCCGTGAGTTTTAGGTGTAACTGTACAAAAAGAACTACAGAGGTAGCGCGTACCGATTCAATTTTTTTTGTGTGTGAATAGCATTGCCATGGTAACACGAAATGTTCCCAATTTAGATTTCCGCCATTGGCACGAAAGAGACCTTTCCGACGGTGTAACATATGTGGGGGTTCGTTGGCCGGTTCGTCTCGTAGTGGATGTAAGAGAAACGTGCGGAACAAGAATAATAACGTTTGAAGTATGAGTAATATTAATATGGGCTGCTTGCATTGCAGCAGGCCCATAATTATTTCTAATCCAGTAGATGGCGCCGATATGAAACACCAAGACAGTAGTATCGCCATCACCGGTGATAATTACAGTAATTCATACTAAGACAGTGTCAGTTTAGTTGACTAATAACCGTCAATGACCTGTTGCTCTTGGTGAACATTTGACGATGATTATAATTTCTGGGTTTATAGAGCGCATCTGCTTATTAGCTGCACCAACCTCATTTTTATTTTGTACATATATTAGCTTCACACCTGTATTAGCCACAGGTGTACACATTGAACCATGCAATGTTTACACAGGCTTTCACCATTTTACAGAACACAGTAAGAGGAAGCGCTGTCCTCGTCCCTAAGTTGTCTTCTTCGGGGCCTCTTGCTGATGGATTTTCTTTCCGTGCGGCGGGTTTTTACTTTTTCGATGGCCGGGTCGATCTTCTTTGGCCTTGGGGTCAGTCGTGTGCATTTCGTCGACGTGCGGGCGAAACAACGAATTCAACCAACCTGAAAGTGATGGCGCTGTTTGGCCGACGGGGATAACACAGCATGACAGGTAAGTTGTGTCCTTATTTAGGTTGTGTTCAACAGTGGGAAAGGAATGGAAGTGGCGTCAATGGTGTTCCTAATATAATGACCCCGCTCTAACACACCTGGGAAATCAATAAACTAGCCTCAAAATTGTATAAAGTGCATAATTCGAAGCGGATTATAGAACTACGGTAATCAAAATGGCACGTTGACTAAAAAGACAAGTCAATAATTGAAAAGTAGCCGAAAATGTTGACAAAGTTAATCAGAGAGACTACTGTCGAAAATATTTTCAGTTAATTTATACATTTTTATGCTCAGTCTACTGCTTCTTGCTGATATTACAATATTCTATGCCAACGAAGCAAGAAGGCGGCGCTCAATCTGCAAAGCAGTGTGAAGTAGTCTACACATTACTGCCATCTAATGTTTTGGAATTAAAACTACTTGGGGGGGTCGGTTTTTTGATTGATTGATTTAAACTTTTATTAGTAGATTGCACAGTACATACATACATACATACATACAGACCTCCGAATTCGGGAGATTGGGGGGGGGGGGGGGTGGTGGTTAGGGGGAGAGTATAATTATAGCTAGAATTCACTGAAATTCAAGTATTTATATATGTATGTATATATCAGTGACATGCAGTCACTAGAGGCAGGTGAGGCCCCGCCATCATGGAAAGAAAAAAAATGTAAAAAGAAAAAAAATTAATTAAATTGTTATGTATCCAGTGGTTATACTATAAAGTTATTTTCCATTTAACTTCACCAGTTTTAGATTATTTTTATTCAAAATCGCTGAATTTTCACATTTGCCGTTCAAATACTGAGAAGAGACGGTGCGGTGAACAGCAGCCAGTTGAGGCACGTCACTCAGTGCCTCAACATGGATTCCGAACTCTGCTAACTGCTGGCCTGCTGTGCAGTGAGACTGTATTGCTATATGAATTATATTATACATTTCCATAGTTTAGTTAGCTGAGGTATATAATGTACAGTGTATTTTGTCAACAACTGTATGTGTGTAACGTATTTCTTGTGCTGAGCGATCATAAAACGGCTGCAAAAGACGCACTGGCTGAGGCTCCAGTAATCCCGCCTCCTGCACCCCCGCCGTAGAATTGTTATACCAACTAAAGCCCACACTTAAACTTTCCACGTGCAAGATTGAATCTATTTAAAAAAGTTATTTCATAAGAAGCCAAAAAGTGCAAAAACAATAATGTTCGTGTTGGAGGAGTTGTGAATGACTGCAGGGCCACGACATTAGGTACACCTGCAGACTGCAGGTGTATCTAATTCACAACTCCTCCAACACGAACATTATTGTTTTTGCACTTTTTGGCTTCTTATTAAATAACTTTTGTAACCTATTTGCATGGGCTTTCCTCTTTGTGATGTTAAGTTCCTGTTATGTGCTGTTATACGGTATATGCCTTGAGCTCTTATTTTGAAGGCGCTAAGAGCGGAAGTGATGACACGTTGCGGAGGTTTTTGAAAGAATGTAAATAAAGTGGCCCTCGTGTAAACTGGAGCCTCCGTGTTTATTTTGTAGTTTCATACAGTATAGGCGACATTTATAAACCCTCGGTTACATTTTTTTAAATAGATTCAATCTTGCACGTGGAAAGTTTAAGTGAGGGCTTTAGTTGCGGCGCATGGACTTAATTTATAAGTAAAGGTAAGACCATAATAACGTTTTTTTTATTAAATGTGCTTTTTTGTGTGCTACAGTTTGTATGTGTAAAGTTAAAGTTAAGTTAAAGTAGCAATGATTGTCACACACACGAGGTGTGGTGGAATTTGTCGTCTGCATTTGACCCATCCCCTTGTTCACCCCCTGGGAGGTGAGGGGAGCAGTGGGCAGCAGCGGCGCGGCGCCCGGGAATCATTTTTGGTGATTTAACCCCCAATTCCAACCCTTGATGCTGAGTGCCAAGCAGGGAAGAATACTGGTATGAGCTTTTAAACATAACCCGTAACTGCTGCCAATCAAATGGTGAATAAGATACTCTTTAGGGTTCATATATTTGTAAATCTGACTGTGATGATGTCAGTGCCTCACCAGCCATGAACCTCACCGCACGTCACTGGTATATATATGTATATAATATATGTAGTACAGTACACAGTAATGAAAACAGTTGTTCCACTAACTGTACTGTACTTGCTGCTTACTTAAAAAACACAAAAAAAACACACATACCTTTCACTATTTGAGTAGCCTTTGTTCTGCCATTTGAGTACTGGCGAGCGATCTCTGAATCCGGGAACATATCCACGGATTTGTTGAAAGCATCCGCAAATGAAAACGGGATGTTGGTTGCAGCTATCAGCATAGCCATCTTTGTCTCGGCATATGTTACACTGAAATTCTTGTTTCCAATCATTTTGGAACTAGCAAGCGTACTTCTTCTTCTTACTCGTCCTCGCCATGACTGTTTCTTCTTCTTCATTCTTCTGCTTCGTCTCTGTTATATATTTGTACATTACTACTTGCCGTAGTTTTGAAGCAATGCATGATGGGAATCCGGATGTTGTGTGTCAGTGTATTAACGTGCCGGCTGGAATAAACACACGCTGAGAAATAGCTCCGTGCCTGCCTACTTTATGGGTTATAGATAAACCTATGGATAACAGAGACATATATGTGCAGTTGTGCACTGAGCTCCAAAAGCCGTAGATGTTATGTGACTGGGCCGGCACGGGTGGAAATCGGGAGGAATTCGGGAGAATGGTTGTCCCAGGAGATTTTCGGGAGAGGCACTGAAATCGGGAGTCTCCCGGATAGTTTGGGAGGGTTGGCAAGTATGATATATGTACCTGTATATATTATTTCTGTGGGTACTCTCGGGGCATGCTTGTCCGGCGGGGGTCGGCGCCTCAGGCTACTGCGGCCGTGCTGCGTGTCTGGGGCCCCTGGGTCCCACCGTACACCCCTTCGGGATGCCCGTCTTGGTTGGGGCCTGCTTGGTCTAGTCCCCGCGTCTATTGTGGCAGCTTGGTGCACTGCAAAGTATTCCGCAGTGCTGCAAGTCGGCCAGCTGCTGGGGTTGTGACTTTGTGTGTCAGCGTGTCTGTGATCTTCTTTTAATAGATTTTTAAAATATTTTATTTTTTAATTGTATTTATTAAACAATTTTTAAATCATTATTATTATTGATTTAAGGAACCCCCTTAAGGGACATGGGGGAATTTTTATTTTTAGATATGTATCTCGTGCTCACGCAAAAGTTTCTCGTGCGCTCGAGATGTTTAACCGTGAGCACAAGAAACATATCTAAAAACATATTTTCCCCATGTCCCTTTGTTTCTTGTGCTCACGGGAAAACATCTCGTGTGCACGAGAAACTTTTGCGTGAGAACAAGACAGTTTCTCGTGCGCACAAGATACATATCTAAAACATTTTTTTCTTCTGTGTCACTTTAGGGCCTCCGTATAATTTTAATTTCATTATAATTTTTTTTTTTCTCCCTCAGGGGCAGAATTCGACAGGGTAGTTGCTGGATGTTCCATCTCCATTGTTGGGGTTCCTGCAGGTGGGACGGGCGGTTCCCGTGGTTCTGCGGCGGCCGACTTGGGTGGGGTGGCCTGGGGCGGGCCCCGCCATGCTCTCCGGGGGTGGGGGGGGGGGGGTTTGGGCTCATGGGGGCCCGGTTGCTGGTGTAATTTCCGTGTTAATATTTACTTCACTAACTGCTTCTCTGCTTTCACTTTTACTATCATATTTGTACATATCCTATTTGCTGATGCTGTTCTATTGTTGTTGTTGTCATTGTTATTGTTGTGTTTGTTGTTGTTGTCTCTCTGTCTTATCCTCCTATTGTCCCCGCAATTTCCCCCATTGTCTTCCCTTCTGCTCCGGCCTGGCTGCACCAAATAATAATATAAATCCATTAAATAAAGTCAAATACAAATAAGGCAACAAAAGAAGTATTCCACACTTCTCTTGCAAAGTAAATCTGTACAGTCCACATGGGCATCTACATCAACTATATGATTTGCCCGAGTAGCTGGACAGGACAAAAAAAGAAAAAAAGGAATTAAAACTGCATGCGGAGTCTGCTGTATACATTACAAATGACATTGTAAGAAAAACAATATGACTGGACAGCACGGTTCAGTGTTAAATGATAATTACAAAAAAATATGAACACACAAAAGTATGGAAACATTTGTAACGCTGAGTACAAATAACTTGTTTTGTATTGTTTAGAAATTTAAAGGTGTTTGTCATTTCTAATCATGACTAATTTTACTTAAAATGCTGATATAGTTTTGTCCTTCATTATCCTTGCACTGATCAATTATGTACTATATTTGCAGGCAGTAATTATTGTAGTGTTCCATAAGGTGCTAAATGTGCTCTCTGTGAATACTAAGCAGGCGTAATTTGTGCCAGTCATCAAACCAGTGCAGCCTATATTGAGTCAACTTGAACTCTTGTCACATGGTATGATGAAACGACACATTAATCCAGCAGCTGCATTCCTGCTCGTCCTCTCACCTTCAGACGTGGAAAAAGTATTATCCTAAGCAAACTTTTTGACAATCCTTAATCAAAAACATGACGAGTCAGCACTCTTGTCGGATGTGGGAAACGTCCTTGAACTAACTACATCATTTTACAGCTGGTGATCCTTTGCGCCGGATCAAATCTCTTTGCGTAGTTATGTCGGTGCTGTTCATTCATCAAGATTTTTTCCTTTCGTTTCCTTCGTCAGTGCTGCAACAGGAAGCGTGAGTGATGGCTCTACTGGCTCCATTTAATAAAGAAGCTGCCAGTGGTTCATTGCATAATAATTACCTCAGTCCTCTGTTGCTGCTCCTTCACCCGCGGTGCAACGGCACCATCTAATACAGCAGAGATATTCAGCAAAACTGGTCTGGGGGCCACATTTGCAAAAAGCTAAGGACTGGGGCCAGACATCTCCCTTCACTATTAGTCTTATTTTGTATATTCCAGAGAACCAGTAGACAGTTGATTTTGGTCTATTTATTTTTTCAGTTACAGGAGCGCTGTGCTCATACTTGCCAACCCTCCCGATTTTCCCGGGAGACTCCCGAATTTCAGTGCCCCTCCCGAAAATCTCCCGGGGCAACCATTCTCCCGAATTTCTCCCGATTTCCACCCGGACAACAATATTGGGGGCGTGCTTTAAAGGCACTGCCTTTAGCGTCGTCTCTCACCTGAAAAGGAGACTATTATATATGTCTCCGTTATCCATAGGTTTATCTATAACCCATAAAGTAGGCAGGCACGGAGCTATTTCTCAGCGTGTGTTTATTCCAGCCGGCACGTTAATACACTGACACACAACATCCGGATTCCCATCATGCATTGCTTCAAAACTACGGCAAGTAGTAATGTCCAAAAACATAACAGAGACGAAGCAGAAGAACGAAGAAGAGACATGGCGACGGCGAGCAAGAAGAGGAAGTACGATTGCAAGTTCCAAAATGATTGGAAATAATAATTTCCCCCCATCTCCCGAATTCGGAGGTCTCAAGGTTGGCAAGTATGGCTCTGCTGTTTTTAAGGACCTTCTGCAAAACAAGCTTGTCAAAGATCATCTGTGACAGCGTTTTAGGAATCTGCTGCAAAAATGTAAATGTCTCACAAGGTTTTTGAACTGAACTCGCGGCCACCAGTTGAATAGCAAAAATGATGAAAAAGAGAGGACCTAAAATGGAACCTTGAGGAACACCACTAGTATAACTACAGCAGTTGAACAAATGATTTCTGACTGCATCTGAATCAAACAAGCGACAGCAACACTTCAGTTACCTAAATCACATTATGAAAAAACGCGAGGACTTAAAGGTTGCCTTGAGGAACACCTCAGTTATGTTAATCACGCATTTGGACCAGTGTTCTATGTTTTCTAGCAAGGTAAAATGACAATGCAAGGATCTGCCAATGTGTTACACATACAGTGGTCCGAGGTCCTCCGAACAACCGAAACACTCTTGTGTTTTTATGAATGTCCTGCCTGCTCAGTGGCCTTGTGGTTAGAGTGTCCGCCCTGAGATCGGTAGGTCGTGAGTTCAAACCCTGGCCGAGTCAAACCAAAGACTATAAAAATGGGACCCATTACCTCCCACTCAGCATCAAGGGTTGGAAATGGGGGTTAAATCACCAAAATTATTCCCTGCTGCTCACTGCTCCCCTCACCTCCCAGGAACAAGGGGATGAGTCAAATGCAGAGAGTAATTTCACCACACCTAGTGTGTGTGACTATCAGTGGTACTTTAACTTTAAAATGTCAATGCAAGGATCTGCCAATGTGTTTACAGTAGTCCAAAGTCCTCTGAAAAACCGAAACACTCTTGTGTTTTTAGGAATTTCCTGCAAAAATGTTTGTCTCGCAAGTTTTGGACTGAACTCGGTGGCCAGTGTGGTGTCATTCCTGGGACTGCCATTTGAATAACACCGTAATAGAGTCTCTGACGTCTGACTTGTCATTAGCAAAAACTTGTACGGCTCCTGCTTGCCATCAGCGCAGTCATTAGTGATAATCACGAGTCGACCGACGTGATAAATGTTTATGGGAGCAGCGGTACTCCAGACGCAAATAAGGTATCTGCTCTTTGGACGGGCACACCTGTGCTGGTTATTGATGCCTCTTATGATGGCAGTCATGGCTTCCTTGCAGGTATTGATTGGCTCTGGAGAGGTGGCTTCTGTTTAAGCTGCAGACTCGTTGTTTGGAATTCTGAGACAGCACCACGGGGCCTTGTTGCCCTTGAGGGCTGACTGGGGCGCTGCCTCTCTTGTCGCTAATCCAGCGATGTGGGAGGAATTATAAAAACGTAAGAAAAAAGGGCTGAAACGGAGCTGCGAGGCTTGTGTGAAGCTTGCATGATGCTCTGCCGAGTGAGAACGCCACGGCTAAGGTCATGCTCCCGATGGTTTTGATGGGCGTAAAACCCGCCCCCCCCCAAAAAAAAACCCCAGTACGGACTGAATCATGTTGTCATGGCAGGGCTCAAGGGCGGAAGTCAAAGTGTTGCATTAGGGCACTGTCACATAAATCATGACATAAACCACTGACCATCCCAGCAAGCTTGACCTTTTATGAGTTTATCACAGGGCTCAAAGAAACTGCCTGTGTGTGCGTGTGCTGCGATAAAACCAGCCTCTTGTTTTACTTATTAGTTATATTTTGCACTGTGAGCTGATTATTTGTAAAAAAACAACAAAAAAAAACCATCTTTAGACATGAATACTTAATTAGGAAGTAAATAGTTAATGATGAAATCAAAGACCAAAACATTAGATTCAAGCTATCTTTTTTCCTCCATTGAAAGTGATAATTATCACCATCTTTGTGAAAATATTATCTGCTATAAATGTGAATAGATAATTAATTCATCCAATGGGTTTAAAAGATAGAATCCCCCCCTCCCCCGTTCCCCATAATTAAGTCTCTTCATAAACAAAGAAACACTGGAGTAATTGACATAATAATCATCATGCCATAGATGACGAAAGGAATCTTTCCTGCACTCATAATTATATTGTCAGTCGCTGTTATGATTACACGTCTAATAGATGAGTCACAACTGAAAATAACATCTTTTACAATTCTTATCTTTTAATACTGCATTTTTGACTGACTATATTGGTAAGAACACAATTCCAGAATCCAATGTTCATCCATTTTCTGTGACGTTTCCCCCTCAGTAGGGTCACAGGTGTGCTGGAGCCTATCCCAGCTGACAAGGAAACATTTCCATTGAAATTCACAATAATATCCTCCAAGTCTGTTATAAAGTCAAATTGCAAAAGTAATAGTAGTAACTTTATTGTTATTGTCATGTACGTTAGGTCAGGAAAAAACACAGAGGCTATTTCATCCCTACAAGCCTGTTTTGCAGGTTTCCCTGCTCTTCAGGGGATTTTTTAAATCTAATCTAACGTATATTCCGCTCTTGAGCACTGTATATCGGATAAACCACACAAACCTCGACTATATTAATATCGTCATGTATTGAATGACTGTACTTTCATTGTTGAAAAACATGAAACATTTAATTGAAGTTATTCATTTAGCAGATGTTTTGTGTAAACTGACATTTGAATATAAAAGGTACCTAAGGTGATTTTAATCTACATTTAAAACACTTCCTTGTGGTCTACAATAGATCATATGTATTGAATATGCTTTGGTGTAAATTTTGCTCCACAGTCACTTTTATAACTTGTTTTTTGAGTTTGTCTGCAAGATGTTCGATTTTGGAGGCGTTCCCAGATTGCAAATGAAACCGCGCCTCACCCACTCCAAAAGTATCATAATTCATCTTTTGAAAATGTACACTGTCTGAATAAATATCTTGAAGTCGGATGAAGTATTATTTTCATTTAATCTTGGCATGCGCACAACGACACCGATGTGCGACATAAATGTTGATGGAAAACAGCTGTTCAGAGAGTGGGCATGTGTGCCTAATGGTGTGACCAGGTGACTCTGCGTCATGTTGAGGCAGTTTATTGACTTTTGACTGCATTCGGAAAAAACTAATTATGATACCTATAGAATAGAAAAATGAGTTTTTTTGTTTTTTTGCAATCCGTTTGCAGACGTACACAAAACGTAGGTTGTAAAAGTGACTGTGGACCAAAATTTACCCAAAATCTACATGAACACAGATCCACTGTGTATTATCTAGAACAGTATTTCTTTACCGTAGTGCATCCTAAAAAACCGCTAATGTGCTTCTCAGGTGTGGTCCGTTGGTGCAACAGAGGTACTCTGTTGTAATACACTTTTCCACCACTTGTGGCAGTAATGCGTCAGTCAGTTGACTGACGCATAATTGACATAATTGACACATAGCTTTGTATTTTATCATATAAAAACAACTTACAAAATAAAAAGGTAGACAAATATCAAAGTCTGGAACACAAAAAAG
This sequence comes from Nerophis lumbriciformis, assembly GCF_033978685.3. NCBI lineage: Eukaryota > Metazoa > Chordata > Actinopteri > Syngnathiformes > Syngnathidae > Nerophis > Nerophis lumbriciformis. The sequence continues at coordinate 21,859,400 of NC_084551.2, forward strand.
GCCTAGGATTAAATACGCTTTGCTTCTTTGTACTCCTTTTCAGACAAGTCTGAGACTGCACACACACACACACACATTTATATATCCATCCATTTTTCTACCGCTTGTCCCTCTCGGGGTGCTGGAGCCTATCCCAGCAGCCCATAGGTGGAAGGCGGGGTACACCCTGGACAAGTCGCCATCTCATCACAGGGCCAACACAGATACACAGTTGAGTTTATAGGACTAGATAGTACAATCCCTAAGATTGATCAGCACTTAGTGTTGGGGGGCGGGGGGTAAGGGGCAAAAGCTTCACTGGGGTATTCAGGTGGGCACCCCTCTTCATTGGTGTTTCGTTGATAGGCCCACAACACCTCCGGAGGGCTCAACGACGACATCTGGCGTCCCAGGTGTGCCCCCCCCCCCCTCTGTCTTTACCCGTTGATGTAATTTTTTCAGCCCAGTTGGAGTCCTTTCTCTTGATCCATATCCATCTACTAATTTGTTGGGCAGTAGCTGACAGCGATTTGACAACCCGTCGGAAGGCCTGACCTCTCACTCCCATTCCTTTCAGAAGCTTGGTTGTGGACGTGGCAACGAAGCCTCTGCACCCGACTTCAACTGGAAGCACTCGGGCACACCAGCCGCGCTGCTCTGCATCGGCTGCTATGTACGCATATCTCAGTTGTTTGCGCTAACTGCTGCTTCCCGTGGCACAGTTAATTCAACAATGAACACAGTCTTCTGAGAGGTTTACCACAAGACCAGGTCCGGCCTGAAGCTTGATGTAATGATCTCAGGCGGGAAGACGAGTTTCTGGTCTAAGTCAACCTGCAATTTCCAGTCCGGGGTAATAGTCCAGAAGGGTTGCCTCCACTTTTGCAGATGGTTTTGCTGGGAGTTGTCCTGCTCTTACGAACGGAGTGGTGATTGAGTGACTGGGAATTGGGGGAGAGAGGGCCTTGTTGGTATTTCTCCTTTCTTCCAGGGTGATCGCCAGTTGTCTTAGGACCGGGTTGTGCCTCCAGGTGTAGCGGCCTTGAGACAAACTGGTTTTTCAGCCGGTGAGGATGTGACTCAGTGTTGCAGGGGTTTGAGTGCACAAGAAGGATCTTCTCCAAACCATTGGATTAAGTTCTTGGGTGTGGGAAGAACATCGTAGGTGGCTCTGATGATGAAGCTGATTTGGCTCCCTTCCATTTCCCAAAGATCCTTCCACGTGAGCCCACGATGCTCCAGGTTTTCCCAGCTAGTCCACAGTCCCTGGTTGGACTGTGCCACTGCTGTTGCACATCTGTCTGCCTCCTCTTGTTGCCGAACCTGATCAACAACCGGCTTTCTCTTTTGGGCTGATGTTGCCTTTTGCCATGTGGGTTGACTCGCTCCAAGTTCAAACCCACCTCTTCCATGCTGCATTTGTCCCACAATGTCTCCATGCCTGAGATCAAATTTGGCTTGCTGCAAGGCCTCAGATGGGATCCATTTCCTCCCGGTTGCCAGTCTGGGAGCAACCACCCGGATCACCTCATCTTGAGACTCTGTCAGGGTCATGCTCAGCCTCACCTTGGTGCATTTAAACTCCTCTGAGAGGCTAGAGATGGGCAGTTCCAGGTCACCATGACCATATAGCCCGATGTTTCTGAGGCCCCGCGGGAGGCCATACCACTTCTTCATGTATGCACTGACTATTCTCTCCAGCTTCTCAACTTTGGTCATGAAGATCTCGTAGACAGTTAGTGGCCACATCAAACGGGGGAGCAATCCAAACTGTAGGCACCACAGTTTCAACTTGCCAGGAAGTAAGGTCTTGTCTATGCGGACAAGACCTCTGATGTTTTTTTCCCCTCAGCTGATCGCGCTGAGGGATCTTTGAGACGCGCGTTGTACGATCGCCCGAGACTCTTGACTGGCAGCTCTGACACCAACGGAATTGGAGTATCCTCGATGTGGAACCTCTGGTCCGTGAGTTTCCCCTTGACGATGGATATGCTCCTGGACTTGCTGTGTTTAAACTTAATCTGTGCCCATGTAATGTTGGCATAAAGCTTTCCCAGCAGATGTTTGGTACATGCAACGGTTGAGGTCAAGGTGGTCGTGTCGTCCATGTAGGCGCATGGGAGGTAGACGCTGACCCCCTCTCAGATGTTCTCCACCCACAACCCCAAAAAGCTTCACTGGGGTCTTCAGGTGGGCACCACAGACAACATTCACACACTAGGGCCAATTTATGTTGCCAATTAACCTATCCCCAGGTGTATGTCTTTGGAGGTGGGAAGAAGCCGGAGTACCCGGAGGGAACCCACACAGAAAGACCCCGAGCCTGGGTATCGAACCTACAACCTTCTTATTGGGAGGCACACGCACTAACCCCAGTATCACCGTGCTGCCCATACATATATATATATATATATATGTATATTTCAATACTTTTCGCTCCTTTCCTAAATAATGGGGACCACAAAAACATGGCATTATTGGCTTTATTTTAACAAAAAATCTTATGGTACATTAACCATCTGTTTCTTATCACAATCGAAGAACAATTTTGTCCTTAAATAAAATAGTGAACATACAAGACAACATGTCTTTCAGTAGTAAGTAAGCAAAAAAAGGCTCCTAATTTGTCTGCTGATGTATGCAGTAACATATTGTGTCATTCCCCATTCTATTTCTTTGTCAAAATTATAAAGGACAAGCATGTAGATTTGGTTCCTGAGCTAAAATGAGTTCGACACCCCTGACCTAGACGGACTTGAGTGCTAGTTTACCCGCCAAGTGTTTGAGCCGAGTCTGCAACGGGATGTGACGTCACGTGCAGCAAATGTATCACAATATGGCATGGTTTGTTTGTACGTGAACCAATACCCGGTAGTAACACGGAATTCGGTCGGTGCCTAAAAGTACCAAATTCGGTACCTATCCCTACTTTCCTTTGGTGTTTTGTTCCCACTCCAAGTTCTAGTGGAGGTGCATGCAGCTGCACTTATGATACTGCTTAGGAGAAAAAAACCACATGCAGCAGCTGCCATGTGTGCGACTCCCTCTCCCGCGCTAACCTGCTAAATTGACCGTGAGATGACTGTGAGTCAGTGAAAACGAGAATGACATCCTCATATCCGCCACCTAAACCTCAGGCAATATTTTGCATTTTGTCATGTCCTTTTTTTCCATTTGCAAAGATTAGCCATAAACCACATGCTTGAAAAGGAGCATGTGAAGCCAGCAGACGTTTCCTATGCTGCAATAGGAGGAAATACTTCATTAGGATTATGGGATTTGTCTGTGCACCTTCAGATTCCTGAGGAGGAGGCAGTGAGATGTCAGAGGGATATAAGTTTGGTCTCATTTAATCAGCGGGTGCGGCCTGCACCGCTCTGACCCCGGCGGTAATTTATTAAGGCTCCAACACAAACACTTTCCTAGCGCCTGCCATCGCTCTGCCAGTGGTGATCGAGGGAATCAGCTGGCTGACTATAATGAAACCAGTTATTTCCCTGTCAGCCCTCAATACTTTTCTTCTTATTTTCCCTCCTTTGGCCACATATATCGCCATGGCAACAGGTTTCTGCATGAAAAAGCTATCCAGGATGTAAAGTCACTGCAGAAACACTGTTAAGAACCCCTCCCAAAACAAGGGGGATAAGCAAAGCAGTTGTTAGGGAATTAATTTTTGGCGGGACTATTCACCTGGCGGCCAGGGACTAACCCCATACCAGCCCCCGAGTTATAAAATACAATCATGTGTGCTTACGGACTGTATCCCTGCAGACTGTATTGATATATATTAATATATATTGTAGGAACCAGAAATATTAATAACAAAAAGAAACAACCCTTTTGTGCGATTGAGTGTGAATGAGTGTAAATGGGGGAGGGAGGTTGTTTGGGTTGTTTTTTTTTCTTCTATTCCTTGTGCGGCCCGGTACCAATCGATCAACGGACCGGTGGTTGGGGACCACTGATGTAGACCATAAGAAAGTGTTTTAAATTTAAGAAAAAAATCACAATATGACCCCTTCATGCGCATTATAATTCAGTGCGCCTTTTGTATGAAAATAGACCTAAATAGACCCGCTCATTGGTAGTGCGCTTTATAATCCGGTGCGCCCTATAGCCCGAAAAATACGGTAACTGAGGCATTCTTTAAGGCATCTTTTTAAGTCCTCACCTATTTGGCAGAAACCAGTGACGTGCGGTCACTGGAGGCAGGTGAGGCGGGGCCTCACCTGCCATCATGGAAAGAAAAAAAATGTAAAAAGAAAAAAAATTTATTAAATTGTTATATGTATTCAGTGATTATACTATAAAGTTATTTTCCTTTTAAATTCACCAGTTTTAGATTATTTTTATTCAAAATCGCTGAATTTTCACATTTGCCGTTCAAATACTGAGAAGAGACGGTGCGGTGATCAGCAGCCAGTTGAGGCACGTCACTCAGTTGTGCCTCAACATGGATTGCGGACTCGGCTAACTGCTGGCCTGCTGTGCAGTGAGACCGTATTGCTATATGAACTATATTATACATTTCCATAGTTTAGTTAGCTGAGGTATATAATGTACAGTGTATTTTGTCAACAACTGTATGTGTGTAAAGTATTTCTTGTGCTGAGCAATCATAAAACTGCTGCGAAGACGCACTGTGTGAGGCTAGCAGTAATCCTGCCTCCTGGTGCCGGTTAATGCACCCCCGCCACAGAATGCACCCCCCGACGGGAGCGCCACACCAACCAAAGCCCACACCCAAACCCTCCACGTGCAAGACCGAATCCACCCAAAAAAAGTCACTTAACAAGAAGCCCAAAAGTGCAAAAACAACAATGCTCGCGCCGGAGGAGCCATGAACGACTGCAGGGACACAACATTAGGTACACCTGCAGACTGCAGCACGGATTTCATATTTCATTCATTCACAACACCTCCAAAACGAACACCACTGTTCTCCTCCTTGTAAGTAAAGGTAAGCCCATAATAATGTTTTTTTAATTAAATGTGCTTTTTTGTGTACTACAGTTTGTATGTGTAAAGTTAAAGTTAAGTTAAAGTACCAATGATTGTCACACACACACACTAGGTGTGGTGAAATTTGTCCTCTGCATTTGACCCATCCCTTAATCAGCCCCTGGGAGGTGAGGGGAGCAGTGGGCAGCAGCGGCGCTGCGCCCGGGAATAATTTTTGGTGATTTAACCCCCAATTCCAACCCTTGATGCTGAGTGCCAAGCAGGGAAGAATGCTGGTATGAGCTTTTAAACATAACCCGTTAACTGCTGCCAATCAAATGGTGAATAAAATACTCTTTAGGGTTCATATGTTTGTAAATCTGACTGTGATGAAGTCAGTGCCTCACCAGCCATGAACCTCACCGCACGTCACTGGCAGAAACACATTTTTTCATCCGAACAGGACAAGCGGTAGAAAATGGATGGATGGATGGATGGATAATTCATGTACAAACGTTTGTAAGTAAGATGTTGCTGTAGCTTGTTTACTTCAGATGCAGTCAGTAGTTATTGGTTCTTCAAGGTTCCGTATTAGGTCTTTTCATCATATGTGCTATTTCACTAACTGGTGGCCAGTTCAAAAAGCTTTTTGCCAAAGGTCCTTAAAACAGCAGAGTGCTCCTGTAACTCACAATAAATAGACCAAAATAAAATGTCTACTGTAGAGGCTGCTGGTGCGCTGGACTTTATTGTAATCACCTGACGTCACGTCCAGCTCATTAAATATGCAAGACTGATGGTCAAGCGAGCTTCTGTTGTAAAAACGTTCCGGCCGGGATTTGTCTTTCTTGAAGAAAAATGCCCCATGCTTGCGTTGTTTCAGGATGTTGGAAGTGTTCCAATCGCGAAAAGGATAAAAGTTTCTTTAGAGTTCCTTGAGAAGTAATCAAGTTCAAGGGAGCAAAGCTAAAGAACACATACGTTTGCAGTGATCACTTTGTTAGAGGTTTGTTTGATATACTTTTAACGTTTATTATTTCCCATTTAAGTATTATCTTGATATTATTTTTATTTTATCTTGTTTGGGAATTCTTTGAACACATTTTTGCTATAAGTGTTTTGTAAACCACCAACATGGCAAGTCTAAATAAAAGAATGCAAATGTGAGCAAAACCTAAAAGAGTTAAGTTTTCAATCATAAATTCAACTTTCAGCGAATACACAACGTTGATATCTATATTTATACAGTATTTTGATAAAGACGCGTGCAACAACAACATGGCAACAGTTACAGTGAGTAACTGTTGCCAAGAAGACGTAGAAGGGATCCCAGTTACTGTGATCCCTTCTACGTTTTCACCAGCCAGGTCTTCAGTGGTTATCTTCACAAGTGATTAACACAATGGGAAAATGAAAAACAGTGAATCAAGGCTATAGAGTGCTGCTCACCGTTTTGTTTACAAGGACGCATCCTCACAAGCCTTACGAGATTAAAACCAATGCATATTTATCCAGGAGAGTCTTGATACGAATTTCCTTGACTCAGCCACACACGAAGAAGTTGTAGACCTCCATACTTTTCTGCGTTTTCACCTGTTTTGTCATGTAGAATGATGTCTGGAGCACCAAATAGTTCGACATGTCTAGGAATGCGACAGACAGATAATCCTAGATATCACTCAACATATCTTTTTTGATAAAGTATAGGTAGCTATTCCATTGCATAATTAGATTTTTTTTTGCTTGTATTAGCTTTTTGCAGTAAGACTTAGGCCCCTTGAGTACTCAGATAGTTTGCACGCTGTTTGCTGTACAATAGCCATTTTGGTTTGGTTGACCACCACTTCGTTTACCAAAAATAAATATGTCCGAAAAAGTTACATGACTGAATACAAAGAATATAAGAAATAAGAATAATATCAAAGGGAGAAGACGATCCCATCGGTCCTTTACTCAATCTTTAGTGAAATTCCCCCCCCCAAAAAACAATCTACCGTATTTTTCGGGCTATAAGACGCACTTAAAATCCTTTCATTTTCTCAAAAATCGACAGTGCGCCTTATAACCCGGTGCGCCTAATGTACGGAATAATTCTGGTTGTTGCTTACCAACCTCGAAGCAATTTTATTTGGTACATGGTGTAATGAAAAGTGTGACAAGTAGATGGTAGTCACACATAAGAGATATGTGTAGACTGCACTATGACGCCAGTAAAAAACACCAACACTTTAAATGTTCCATTGAAAATAAAGAACATTACACACACCACTCAAAAATCTGTCAAAATGTTTTAGTGTGACTTTGAAGCTGCACCGATTGATGGATTGTCAGCCCATTACGGCTACTGTAGTTAGAGATACAAGTATTACTACAGTGTGTGTATAAGGACCGATTAGCAGACATAATATCTTCACAATATTATGCAAAACCAAATTTTCTTACCTTCTGGTACCTGCTGATGTGTATTTGAGATCTGCATAAATCCTTAAAATTTTGCGCAAGTCCGCCACTGTAGTTTGTGCCGATAAATCAATCAATCAATCATCAATCAATGTTTATTTATATAGCCCTAAATCACAAGTGTCTCAAAGGGCTGCACAAGCCACAACGACATCCTCGGTACAAAGCCCACATAAGGGCAAGGAAAAACTCACCCCAGTGGGACGTCGATGTGAATGACTATGAGAAACCTTGGAGAGGACCGCATATGTGGGTAACCCCCCCCCCCCTCCTCTAGGGGAGACCGAATGCAATGGATGTCGAGTGGGTCTGACATAATATTGTGAGAGTCCAGTCCACAGTGGATCCAACACAATAGTAAGAGTCCAGTCCATAGTGGGGCCAGCAGGACACCATCCCGAACGGAGACGGGTCAGCAGCGCAGAGATGTTCCCAGCCGATGCACAGGCGAGCGGTCCACCCCGGGTCCCGACTCTGGACAGCCAGCACTTCATCCATGGCCACCGGACCTGTGCCCCCCCTTATATCTCGTTCCAGTCGGACGGGTTTTCACGGAACACATTTCCGGCGTTGTTGTTGCACTAGTGAGCCACGGATGAGAAGGCGCTGCTCCGTTGTTGATTTAAGTAAAGTCTGAATGTCATTAAAACAGTTAGCTCCATCTTTTGACACTTCTTCCACCCCCGTCCTTGCACGCTACACCGCTATAACAAAGGTGACGGGGAGAAGACGCTGTCAAAGGTGAGCCACGTAAATAAGACCGCCAACAAAATGGCACATCCTGAAGCGACTGTCAGAAAGCGGCCTGAAGATGATCTGTAAAACATCATCTATGCAACATTTTGACCAAGGAACCACCATTACATGTTATGTCGACCACAAGGACGTGTTTTAAATGTAGAAAACAATCATAATATGACCCCTTTTAATACGCCTTATAATCTGGTGCGCATTTTGTATGAAAAAAGACCTGAATAGACCCGCTTCATAATCCGGTACGCGCCATGGTCCAGAAAATACGGTAGTTGAATATCCCTGGTTTATGGGATTATACACACAAGTCCAACACAGCCTGCGGAGTATAATTTAATTCACAACCTAAGAACACTCCTCCTGTGGCAAGTCCTTCCTTACCTTATCTCTCCTGTTCTCCACCGAGGTCAACACATCTGCTCGGTGATTGGCAACAGTATAGATCGGGTGGCGTGTCCTCGTTGCAATTCATCTCTGCCTGCCACCCAGTCGGATGGCTGTCACGCGGCCGTGGCACAAACCCCACAGGCCATTATGAGGCGGCTTTAATCCCTGCAACGGCGGCGAGAAAAGCCTTTCAAGAAGGTTTTCCAAGCATGACACCCTGCCTGTCGCATGCATCCGTGGGCTTCAGGCGAGGCTACAGTGCATTGTTGTGATCCCACTCCATCACTAATGTCCGCTCTTATCCCCAAACTGCAAAGACAAATGTACTGGATGTCCTCCTCCTGAGGATCAATCACATGTTGCTTGTAATCTGCAGCCTGGCCTCTACTGCCAGCCCTTCTTGTTACATACCGTGTAATCAATCATCTTGTTTATTGATGTCTTGATTATGCAGGTAACGACGGCTGTCTGTCGGTCCATTTGTTTGCCTACGCTCGTGTATTTACCATTGAAGGTTATTTTATGTCAGAAACAAAAGGAGCCCATTGGTTATTTATGAATCTGCTTTTTGTAAACAAGCTGACCCGGGCTCATCAATTCTCTCAGACCTACCCACGTTGTCATGGCGATTTATTGTGGCATGTGTTTGTTTGAACAGGGTTGCACTCCTCGATTGCACAGGAAATAAAGTGGGTGCGCTGCACTCTTGCCTTTAAGCGCAACATGGCGGAAAAGCCAGGAAACATCTTGCTTAGTCAGCGTAAAGCCTGAGCAACAAACTACCGGTACTGAAATAGATCCTCCAGCACTTGGAAAAATCCTACAGATTAACAAAAACAGTCCAGTTTATTAGAAAGTACTACATTTTGTCTTGACCCAATGGACATTTTTAAGTTGGTATCAATGATACCAAATTGTAAAAGGTGCCATAACAGCTGATCCATAGTATTTAATTTTTATCATGTTTCCCACAGACTCGCAAGGCATTTGTGGCTTTGACTATTGGCTATAAAAAAAGTACTTGTACAGTATTTAAAGGGGAACATTATCACCAGACCTATGTAAGCGTCAATATATACCTTGATGTTGCAGAAAAAAGACCATATATTTTTTTAACCGATTTCCGAACTCTAAATGGGTGAATTTTGGCGAATTAAACGCCTTTCTATTATTCGCTCTCGGAGCGATGATGTCACAACGTGACGTCACATCGGGAAGCAATCCGCCATTTTCTCACTTTCATCGGTGTGTTGTCGGAGGGTGTAACAACACGAACAGGGACGGATTCAAGTTGCACCAGTGGCCCAAAGATGCGAAAGTGGCAAGAAATTGGACGAAATTTGTTCAAAATACGAGGCTGTGGGGAAAGCCGACGAAATGGTCAGTCGTTTGTTCCGCACACTTTACCGACGAAAGCTATGCTACGACAGAGATGGCAAGAATGTGTGGATATCCTGTGACACTCAAAGCAGATGCTGACATCAACTCCAAAACTGGACAGATCAGCTTTCAGGAAAAGAGAGCGGATGAGGGTATGTCTACAGAATATATTAATTGATGAAACCTTTATTCATTACTCGCGGTTTTACGTAAATTATTACACATAAACTGTGTTTACCAATAATTTAGCTTAAAAACATTAATTTTTTTCAATCATTCGAGTACATTCGGGTAGTCTTGTGTAATGGAGTATTTTGTGTCTATTTAGGTATGGTTAACTTGAGTGCTGAAATCGTGGAAAAATATATGTTCTTAGCGCGCCTGAAATGGGCTGTCTGCACTCTCAAAGTGCATGTTGTTGCCAAATGTATTTCATATGCTGTAAACCTAGTTCATAGTTGTTAGTTTCCTTTAATGCCAAACAAACACATACCAATCGTTGGTTAGAAGGCGATCGCCGAATTCGTCCTCGCTTTCTCCCGTGTCGCTGGCTGTCGTGTCGTTTTCCTCGGTTTCGCTTGCATACGGTTCAAACCGATATGGCTCAATAGCTTCAGTTTCTTCTTCAATTTCGTTTTCGCCACCTGCCTCCACACTACAACCATCCGTTTCAATACATGCGTAATCTGTTGAATCGCTTAAGCCGCTGAAATCCGAGTCTGAATCCGAGCTAATGTCGCTATACCTTGCTGTTCTATCCGCCATGTTTGTTTGCATTGGCATCACTGTGTGACGTCACAGGAAAATGGACGGGTGTATATAACGATGGTTAAAATCAGGCACTTTGAAGCTTTTTTTAGGGATATTGCGTGATGGGTAAAAATTTGAAAAAAAACTTTGAAAAATAAAATAAGCCACTGGGAACTGATTATTAATGGTTTTAACCCTTCTGAAATTGTGATAATGTTCCCCTTTAAAGACAATTCTGTGTCATTAGCTATTAATAGCAGCATATATTTTTTCTTGTTACATTATATTGTTTTGCTCTATTTTCTAATTGTTGCTACCATGTAACACAGGCTGTACTTTGTACACCCGTGGTTTATTACCATGTATTATTCTGCCCTCCCTTAATGTTGGAATTAAGTTTGGCAGATAAATAAACATACCTTTAAGTTAGAGATGAAAACACTGGAGGTTATTTATTGATAGTTTCCCCGATGAAGTAAAACTAAGCACACGACAGAAAGTACAACAATATAGACATGAAGTACACATACATGTAGGAATCATGTTAACGATGCACACTTACTCTTACGAGCCAAAAGGGAGCCATTCATATACGTGTCATAAATTGAAACGCTTCAAGTCTGAACAACTTTGGATTTGTCTATTGATATAAAGTTTGTATTATTTTTTTCTGATTATTATTTTTTTCTTCATGTTTTAAGGCTTCTTTGTTGAAACTAACTGTTTGCTTAAAACGGGAAAAAGTGGAATATGCAATATTTCTAAAAAAATTAGTTGGCGAGTGGAATATTTGAGGTTGGGTAATTGCAGCCTTGAATAGGTCAATAATTCATGACAACATGGATTTTGATAAAATAGACAAGTAAAACAATGTTTTTAATGCCTAATGAGCAATGTTGGTGGTTGATACTCTTACGTGATTGGCTGTTAGCGTGTCCCTCCCATTGCTCAGTGGCACTTCCCGTTTCCTGTCTGCTCGGTTCCCAGAGCGCGAGTGACTTCATGCAACAAATCTTGCTTCATAAAAACATTTTTTCCCATTATTTACTTGTGGCCGCCACAATTTGGTACTATCCAAGAGCACAGAAGGCCACCATTTCTATGGCTCACAACACCTCAGCAAGAAGGCAGCAGCAAAGACATAAATCTCAGACTGACAGTAACAGCTTTCTTTCTTATTGTAAATTATGTGTGTTGCGGTGTTGAACAACACAATCCGAGGTTGTAAATTCATCAAAATGTAGAAACCACAACGTTCAGAGCACATCATGGCAGATGTGACATTTACTTTTGGCTTCTACAGATTTGTATCGTTGAGCCATCATCGACTTCTTTGTTGTTTTTCTCATGCATCATGTCTAACGTGAGTCTACAATGGAGCCTCTGCTCACACTTTATGCAGCGCTAATGCAATTGTTAGCTACTTATTGTGCGTTGGACTACTATAGTTCTCATCTTGTATATTTTGTTTACATTGTATCATTAGACAGTTTTCATTCTGGACCCAGCTTTCTTGACTCAACATATTTAGTACTGAAATGTAAGGTTTTACTTTCCATGGTATGAAAATGGACTTACCCAACATTATCCCGACATACATACAACATATAAAATCAGACCAGGCCACCATTGTATATGTTGTTTTAACGATACTGTGGAAATGTGGTGAAATTGGTTTTGTATTTTGAGGATAATCCTGCCAATTGTGTCTGTCCTTCTGTTTACAGTTTTACTGTCCCAGATATTATTTTGTTGTGAGTTGGCAATCGTCACATTGTGTGCTGAATCTTTAGTCTTTTTTCCTCGTTTGATGATCACATGTTACAATAGCATTCTTACAGTTTCAAAGGTTGGCTCTTATGTTGCTAGCTAAATGCATGCTAACATATACAGCGATAATAACAATATATAATTTTTTTCTTAAAAGTACGGTATTTTCCGGACTATAAGGCGCGCTTAAAATCCTTTTTTTCTCAAAACTCGACAGTGCGCCTTGTAACTGGTGCACCTAATGTAAGAAATACGTTTGGTTGAGCTTACTCACCTTGAAGCTATTTTATTTGGTACAGGGTGTAATGATAAGTGTAACCAGTAGATGGCAGTCAAACACAAGAGATAAGTGTAGACAGCACTATGATTGCAATATGTCTCAAGTAAACAACACCAACATTTTTAATGTTGCATTGAAAATAAAGAACATTACACTCGGCGCTCAAAAATCTATAAAAAGGTTTTAGTACGACTTTGGTAAGCTATGAATTGATTAACGTGGACTCCAACTTAAACAAATTGAAAAACGTATTCGGGTGTTACCATTTATTGGTCAATTGTACAGAATATGTACTGTACTGTGCAATCTACTAATAAAAGTTTCAATCAATCAATCAATGAAGCCGCACGGCTCGAAGGATTGTCGGCGCATTAAACATACGATTATTATTACGGTGTGTGTATATGGTAAGACATATTATCTAGCAATTTGTTTCGCAATGTTATGCGAAAGCAATTTTTCTTATCTTCTGGTACCTGCTGAACTGCATTGGGGATCTGTAGAAGTCCTGAAAAATTGCGCAGGTAAGCAAATAAGCTTCTTCTTTTTCCTGTATCTTCTTGTTATGGGACATTCATCCTCTACTGTTGCCATTTCTAATATAAAGTAGTGTAAAGGTGTAACTTATATCTGTCAATAAACTCGCCATGAAAGCACTAAAACATACCGGTGTAGTGAGTTATATTATTCACTCAAGGAACTTTAGCTATTAGAGTTCCGGTCGGATGTTTTTTCACGGGACACATTTCCTGTGTTGTTGTTTCCAGATGAGGAGATGCTGCTCCGTTATTGATTTAAGTAAAGTCTGAATGTCATTAAAACAGTTAGCTCCGTCTTTTGACCGCTACAACAAGGATGACGGGGAGAAGACGCTGTCAAAGGTGAGCCACGTAAATAAGACCGCCCACAAAACGGCGCATCCGGAAGCTACTGTCGGAAAGCGGCTTGAAAATGATCTGTAAAACATAATCTATGCAACATTTTGACCAAAAAAACATTTTCGTGTTATGTAGACCACAAGGAAGTGTTTTAAATTTTGAAAAAAGTAATAATAATATAACTCCTTTAATGCGCTCTATAATCCGGTGCGCCTAACATATGAAAAAAGATAAAAAAATAGACCATTCATCTGCAGTGCGCCTTATAATCCGGTGCGCCCTTTAGTCGGAAATTACGGTACACACTCACACATGAAATAAATGCCAATTTCGCTGTTCTTCTGTCTCTTTTTATAAAGTATATAATTTATATATAAAAAGGACACGCAAATTAAAAAAACAAAACAAGTATTGTTTGTATCAGCACTTCTTTTCGACAGTGAATAATAAGGTAATGTCTACACATACATTTAGAGATGGAATTTTAATTTTTGGGTGTGTGTGGCACTGCTTGTTATAGACAGTGTATTTGGAAAACAACTCTGTCAGGATGGTTTGGACTTTTTCTTTCTAACACTTTGTGGTTTTAAGGTAACGTTAGAATTTTGTCACATTTTAAAGCTGTCTCCGTACTGTTCTTTATGCCGTATCTTCAAATGATTGAAAAGTAAAGACGTGTTCAAGTCGCTAACGACTCGTTGGCAATATGTTTTGCAAATAAGCTGTTCTGTTGTTTGTTTAGTGTATGACTTTTTTCTAAATTCAATCAAAAGAGTTCCAAGATTACCAATCTGTTTTGGGGTTTGTTGGTTTGGCTTCCATTATGGTCTTTGTCTTTGCAATGTTGTTGACATCCATACTTCTACCGGCTCTCGCCGTAAAAGTTATTTCCAGTGGCGTAAAAATGCTACAGAAAGTTGCTTCGGTAACTTTAGACGCAGCTCTGCGGTAAAACTACAATATAAACAATATAGATAGATATATTTAGGTCGTTTTAAAATATGACAGTACGATACCAGATTTGTCCGCTTCCAATGTGAATGCTGAACAATAATAATAATAATAACGATAATGAATTTTATTTATAATGCACTTAATGTTTGTGGAATCTACAAAGTGGGGAAGAGACAAGCAAGAGACAATTAAAATGGGATTGAAAACTAGTCTAAAAGTTAGTTTTTCTATGTACATGTTAAAACTGTGCTGTTTTGTGAGGCCAAGCACCAATGAAATTGACTTTAATTCATTTCAATGGGTGACGCTGCTGTGAGATAAGAGTGTTTTGTTTTGAGTTACAAACTCAGTCGTGGAACGCATTTGCGATCGCTTCTCCGAAAAGTAGTAATTGATGGATAAGACCGCCTTGTACTAAATAAACAATTATCAGGACTCCAAATAATAATAATAAAGCAGAAAGTCGGAGACATTGCAGTAAAACACTCGAATAAAAGTAATTGCCAATGGGGTCCAGGAAAGTCCACAACGTTAAGGTCTAGTGTGAGTTCCCCTTAGGGGCGTAGAGAAGCTTGTTAGTGCGCGATGCTCACAAGTTAACAACTAACCTGTTTAATATCAAACGCTATTTGTACTTTCTGACACGATGAGGGCGACCCCGCCCTCGCTTCCTTCTTAATGCTCTTTTAATAGGCCCGCTGCTCCCTATTCCGCACTACAAGTGTGATTATCAATCATTGCTGTCGCAGCCTAACCTTCCATACTTATTTATTTAGCCTCCTTCTTTCATATTTCCTCCCCAAATGAAGGAAATGCCAAGCATGGTAATTTATTCTAATTCATGATCAACTGGCCTCTGTTCCTTAAAGTCTAAAGATGCTGGCTTGCCGCGGGTGCAGTGATTGATGAGATGCTTGTGACCTATAATAGACAGACCCACAATTAAAGTTTGTCTTATCTCCCGGCTGAGGATCTTTGAGATAAATGCTGATAGCAGCCTCCTGCTTGATGTTCAGTCACCTCCTCCTTACCTTGGTCTCTCCTTAGAGCAGGGGTCGGCAACCCGCGGCTCCGGAGCCGCATGCGGCTCTTTGATCACTCTGATGCGGCTCAGTTTGTCACGGCCAGGGCGCATTGGAATGCGCCCTCATCCTTCGCACTCTGCTTGTCAAACCTCGAACCTGCAATCATTCACCGGCAGTCGGCGCACCTGCCTGTAATAAGGGAGCTCATAAGCCTGCTCAACCTGCCATCACGCGCTTGGATACAGTCTTCTGTACCGTAAGCCGACACAAGCTTTATACTCGCTCTCTCTCTCTCTCTCTCTCCCTCTCTCTATGTGTCCACCTGATCTTGAGATGGAACTGGCTGACATACGTGGGTGTCCAAGTTAAAGTGCCTGACAGCGGACCTTGAAGATGTTTCACGCCAGAAGGCCGTTCTTGCTCAGAATCACAAATGGTGTGATTTTGAAAACCTCCCTGTGGAAGACTCTTGCTTCCGGGTGGGTTCTCAGGACCATCCAAGGACGACATTGTCGTGAGCAGGGTTGTGACTTTGTTTATTTTTCAATAAGACAAGTCGTTTGTGCTTTTCAGCACTTGCCTCCCTCTGCTGCTCGCTCCGCCGTCTGCTTCAGCTTTTCAGCCGGCCGCGTCTTCTGCGTCTTGTTCTCCGTCTCTCTCGCTCTTCCAGCACTTCTGGCTCTCCACCTCCTTCTCTCCCGAGCTTTTCAGCTCCTTCCCTTTTAACCACTGCTTTATTGTTGTCCATTCTTTAACATGTACAAGACACATGAGAACTGAAATTTCATTTTCGGCACAGTCCCACTAAGAGCAGACATACGTTACAGGGGGACAAGACGGGACCAGCCACTTACAGCGCTCCTTAAAAACGGTGGGAAAATGGTGACATCACAACAACTCGCAACAGGGGGGGGGGATTTGGGGCCCTGGAGGCCGGCTGCCGCTGTAAAGCGCTACTCAGCCATCCACAACCTCGGAGGAATTAAGTAGTGGTGAAGGCGTTGATTTGGGGAGGGGCGGGTGCGTGCATGTATGCCCAATTAACTTGGGTGAGATGTTGAAATGTTTTTGTGGCCTGGGGCCGATCTAAAGTTCGACACCAGGTGTTATTGGAAAAAAAGGAAGGTCAAAAGCGTCCATCGTTGAGGAGTCCTCGGGGGAGTTCTTCAGAACAGCCTGTTCCTGATAGCGTCAAGGCCATTCGAGGGAGTCAAATCGTAGATTAAGATGTTGTTTTCTTCGAGCAGTCAAAACAATGACATTCCTGCTCTGTGTCCGTGCTGGTTCTCTCAAATTCAATTTAATTATTCCTTCTCAGCAAGCTTCTCCAAGATGAGATCCATTTTGCGATTCAAATCAGAAATCGCCACAGTCTGTGTTCTCACAGCCCGACCCAATCCTTCCATTGCGATGAACAGCCGTTGGGCTCCTTGAGTGGCTGCCATCGTCTTCCGAATTTGACGATACACCAGAGCAATGCCCAGCCCAATCAGCAGGTGCCCCGCGATCACGGTTCCTATTAGGTAGATGTCTTCCACGTCCTCGATGAAAAGGACTGAGAGGCACATGATTCTCCATTTATCCCAGAAGTCTCTCACGTACCCCGCAGCAATGGTTCCATCAGGGCAGCCAGGCTCCCCCGAACCTCTTTTCCTTGTCGAAAAGACTTTGTCAATTGCGTCGAGAGTCCAGCTGATCATATCCATGTTTGATGTTTAGATTTGAGGACAGCGCAAAGAAAGAGGCTTCAAAAAAGTTCAGACAGGACAAGGCATACTTGCCAACCCTCCCGGATTTTCTGGGAGACTCCCGAAATTCAGCGCCTCTCCCGAAAACCTCCCGGGACAAATTTTCTCCCGAAAATCTCCCGAAATTCAGGCGGACTCAGGTCCTCATGGACTCAGGTCCATGAGGACCTGAGTCCGCTAACCCACAATATAACCAGCATACCTGCCCAATCACGTTATAAATGTAGAATGATGGAGGGCGAGTTCTTGGTTTCTTATGTGGGTTTATTGTTATGCAGTTTCATTAACGTCCTCCCAGCGCGGCAACAACACACAACAACAGCAGTCACGTTTTTATATACCGTAAAGCAGTTCGTCTGCCGTAAACAGCAATGTTGTGACACTCTTAAACAGGACAATACTGCCATCTAGTGCATTTGATGAAAGCACTTTTGTGCGTGCCACACAGCAATGCATCATCAGAATTCAGCATGGTTAGAAAAATAGTGACAGAGAATAGAACAAGGATGGACAATTCAACCCTTAACTCAACAATAAGTAGATGAGTGGTATGTGTGTGTATATCTGTAAATAAATGAACACTGAAGTTCAAGTATTTATTTTTTATATATATATATATATATATATATATATATATATATATATATATATATATATATATATATATATATATATATATATATATATATAATAAAATTAATATGTGTATATATATATATATATATATATACATATAATAAAATAAATATATATATATACGTGTATATATATATATATATATATATAGCTAGAATTCACTGAACGTCAAGTATTTGTTATATATATATATATATATATATATTATATATATATATATATATATATATATATATATATATATATATATATATATGAAATACTTGACTTGGTGAATTCTAGCTGTAAATATACTCCTCCCATTTTAGCCACGCCCCCGACCACGCCCCCTCTCACCCCGACCACGCCCCCTCCCACCCCGACCACGCACACCCCCACCCCCCACCTCCCGAAATCGGAGGTCTCAAGGTTGGCAAGTATGGGACAAGGACACAAGAAAGCAAGCAGGGAAGGAAGGAGCGGAGAAAAATGTGACCGCCCTCACCAAGAGGCAAGACAGAAATAGCTAAAGAAAAGCTTTATTTGCATCTTAAATTACAGTTTTTTGATCATTGACAACATTTTACAGGTCCACTCAGTGTCTCGCTTAAAGGGCAGTTTTTTAAATCTCTTTGTTGTTGTCGTTAAAGTTGCAAACTGTTGTTGTGATTTTCCCTCTGTAATTATAATAGAGAAATTTGCTTTAGAAAAAGTAATTAATAAACAAATATAAACAGACTGAGAATTACCAACATGGCAAACAAAAATGTGCAAAAGACTTTATTCAGCAACAACAAAGTACACTTGTGTTACTAAGACTAAAAATGACCTTCAGTTTAAAAATCATTTACGCTGAAGATGACTAAACACTGCAAGAAATATGAAAGAATAAAACTTTTTTTTTTCTTACTAGCTGTTTGTGATTTTTTTCGCCTAAAATGCCTGATTTTGCGGCAGCATTTAAAAAAAAGTTGCGACAAAAGTTATAAGGCTTAATTGTTTTCAATGACATTACATCCTTTTATGATTTTATGAATTTAAAATCAGTGTGTTAAGTGTTTTTGTAATTCTAACCTCATAAAGCATAGGATGTCAACAAATCAATCAAAATGTAATGTATGTGCATCTTAAATTATATATTATATTTTATATTATATAGTTTTTGAACATTGAAAGTAGTTAATTAGTTCCCTTGGTATCGTGCAGGCCTTTTTTTTTTAAATGCCTGAATTTGCAGAAGTTCTTCCTAGAAATTGCAATGAAAAATGCAAGTTTTTTTAGGCGTTTTTTGCTCTAAAATTTTAGGAAAAAGTGAAATTTGCTGAGATTTTCCCTTTATTATTATAGTAGGGAAATATGCTGAATAAAAAGTAATTAAAGAACAAATATAAAGAGAAAAGCATCGAACGAACATGGAATGTAAAATAGGCTTTATAAAGACACAGCAAAGTACACATGTATTACTGCAAGGAAAAGACAAAAACATGTATGTCAGCCTAAATTATAAAAATGACATTTTGTACGCCAGCTGTACACTAAAGTATACCGAAGCTTAATTTCTAGTGTTCTCCCCTTTTTGAGATACTGTTTATACAGTATACTTTATATACAGTACGTACATATGCCTATTAAAGCTAATTTCAATATATTATTTCTTCATAAAGTGTAAATGGAGGCTTAGTGTATTAACTATCTTAATGCTTGCTTGTTTACACATGTGACCAATTCATTGCGTGCATAGTTTGTAAAACAAACACCCTAACACTTTTTGTGATTATTATTATTGTCGTTTTTGTCTGCTTGGTCGTCCACTATTTGCAGACAATCTCGTGCACGTTTTACGCTTGAAAGTTGATCATAAACTTTCGCTTAATTTCCAACACGTTGCACGTAGTTTACCCGCACTTTTGGCGAAAACATTGAGCAACTGTTAAGAGCGATCCAGAGCTGTGATTTGTGTTGGTAAACAAGTGAACGATGATGACCAGTAATAGAAGTAAAGACGTGAGACGATGCAGGAAGACATTTAATTTGTCTTTGGGACAAATTCGGTTGGCAAACATGTCGATGATTGGCCAAAATATTTGTGCTGATTGGTTGAATTTGTGTCAATTCGAGAAATCCTGGAAGGTCTGATTACTAACTAGTGCACCCTTTGTATTGTGGACACATTTTCAGTATATGAGATACTCTTGCTCACCCCAGGGTCAGTTTGCAAAACTGTTTCTCTAATAACTACACCTCGGACTTTGGAAGAACCAATGAGGGTACAATGGAGGAGCCCAATTGGTTGTTCAGCTTGAAACTGAAGGCTGTCGATTCATCCGCCAGGTTCTTCAGAGCGAGAGCTTTCATTAACAGTGCTTGAAAGTGGCAATGAAAGTGCGCTGTGGGTGAAAATGCCATTTCGAGAATGGCATCGCAATTTGGAAATCCTTTCTCGCTTTCAGAATGTTTGTCAGTTGCTTTTATGAAGCTTGTTGAGTATGTTCAATAAAGGTTTGCTCCCATTCTTGGAGTGCAAATCAAAATATCCCGCTTTTTACATGCAACATTCTGCACTCTCATTCAGAACGGAAGCCACCTCTGTGTGCAGCAAAAACAACCACACAGTTTGTTCCGTACATTTTGAGTGCTGTCATGCTGAAGAAATGCAATGTTTGCCAACTGAACTGTTTGCAAATATGTTTCACACTGTTAGCACAGGTACAAAGTAACAGAGAGGCGCTCACACAGCGGCTGCCACTGACCTTTTAACAGTCGGAATACATTATTTCTCTCTCCAAAAGACGGCTTACATCCAAACTAAACATTTATTTTACATTACTTATGTTTTCTTGTTTAAGTACCACCGCCCCCGATTGTTTTCTTTTTGAAAGTAACAAGTGTTGATGCCTGGGCCCGGTGGCTTGTCATTTGCTGTCCATTTATCTCCTTTTGAGGGCAGCAGCAAGCTCACTGACATTCAATCACATTATTTTGGCACAATGATTTGCTGCTTCCACATGTGACCTGAACCACAAATAACAGTGCATGACAAGCACGCTGTAAATCAGACCACCGGGACACACGTGCAGAGCCCGAGCTGAACCGCATGTGTGTAGACATGCTGTCCAACCTACTGTACATCCAAGACTACTTTTGCCACCATCTAAAATATTCTAATTCAACCTGTCCCGAGTGGCCTTGCAAGGTGTATTGTTTGTAGATGCTGGACAGTTATTGCTGCAGTTTAACAGCAAACAAATTTAGAACAGCCGTTACAGACTCTAGTAGGGTACCTATGACCCGCAGGTATGCGATTTAGAGAAAACCGGTCGACACTCTCAAAAGCACCAACCACAGTACCCAAAGCCAAACACGAGTGCATTTTTTCTAAAGTGTCAGCGTTTTCTTCAACGCGGCCCCCAGGCTCACCTTGAATACATTCTCAAACAATTTCCATGGCTCGAATTGGTCATTCTTAGTGCGCTTTTTCCTCTCTTAGACATCTGAGAAAGAATTGGAAATCCAACGTGTCGACTTTTTGCTCTGGGTTTGGCCTTGCAACTGATTGGAAATATCAGTCAAGACAATTTCTAATTCTTTCAGCCAGGGGCCTTACAAAGTACTTATTTGCAACAAATTGGAGTTTATCTGATTAGCTCAGGCTCAGGATGGCACCTAAACAAGGTCTGCAGAAACATTAGTCACATTCCATATGTCCGTCTAATAGCGTAGCTTCACACTTATTGCTTAATATTGGAATGACTGATGAAGTCTTTTATTTACTTCTGCCTAGTGTGGAAGGAACTCGCCGGCACAGCAGAACACAACTGGAACAAAATGCACATTTTCAGAAAGCAAATGTAAACAAGTCATTCAAATGATAAGAATCAGATTTAAATGTCCGTCAGGAAAAATGATCAAGTAAAACCAAGTAAATTTATCACTGCATTTGTTAAAATTTACTTGGGTTGCACGGCGTGGCGAATTTGGGAGAGTGGCCGTGCCAGCAATCTGAGGGTTACTGGTTCAATCCCCAGCTTCTACCAACCTAGTCACGTCTGTTGTGTCCTTGAGCAAGACACTTCACCCTTTGCTCCTGATGGGTCCTGGTTAGCGCCCATCAGTGTGTCAATGTGTGTGTGAATGGGTGAATGTGGAAATAGAGTCAAAGCGCTTTGAGTTCCTTACAAAAAATGTAGAAAAGCGCTATACAAGTACAACTCATTTACCATTAATAAAATACTGCCGTACTAATTAACTAAAAACGGTACAATACTACTTTTGAAAAATACCGGTACTTTTTTTTTTTCATCGACATGAAGTGTCAATGCTGGTTTACAAGCCGTGGCGGGTGTTAGTCAACACACGCACACACACTGTCTCAAAGCACAGAAACAATGTGAAAACAGGAGGGAGAATGGACATATTTTGGCTTTAAAACTAACGATAAAGGTGGAGCTATAACACTGGAGTGCTTCCCTGTGAGAGGTGCTTTAATACATAGATAGCTAACGGCTAACGTCTTCCCGTAGTGATTTAGCTACTTCTAAATCACTAATCCTCGCCTCCATGGCGACGAATAAAGTACGTTTCTTACAAGTATCATCCCTGCAGGACGAGGAATAGCTAAATATGTTTCACTACACACCGTGGGAGGATACAGTAGCTAACCGCTAACAGCAAGCTAGCGCTCCTCAATGCAAACAAAAGGGTAGATCTCCGGAGATATCGATTATAGCGATATCAAGGACAAGAGCTAGTCGATACTACAATTATTACCATGAGAATTTTTGTCATCACAAAACCTTTTTTTCCTTTTACGTATTTTTATTATACTTATAAACTCAGTAAATACAGTATGCCCTTGGAAACAAAAGGACTTTAAATATGACCAATGTATGACCCTGTATCTACTTGGTATCGGACCAATACCCAAATGTGTGGTATCGTCCAAAACCTATGTGCCTTAAGTATCAAACAATTGAAGAATAAATGTCTATTACATGTTAACAGATATACAGCTAGAACATGTTTAAACAGAAAGTAATCATATTTTAACAGTAAATGAATAAATAGATAATTAATCCATTTTCTACCGCTTGTCCTTCATATTTTTGACAAAATAATAAAATGGAAAATGACAATATGTTTCTGCATATGTCAGCAGCCAAATTATGAGCTTTTGTTTGCTTACTTACTTCTAAAAGAGAAGTTGTCTAGTATGTTAAGTATTTTATTTCATGACATAATTCTTCTTTGATTGCAATAAGAAATGTACGTTAATTGTATCATAAGATTTCTTTGTTAAAATGAAGCCAGTAAGGGAATTTTTTGTGGTCCCCCTTCTCTTTTTCGAAAGTATTGAAATACATATAGGTACCAGTACCAAAATATTGGCTTTAGGAGAACCTTAAAATTGACTATACTGAAGGCCTGATCTACTAAAAGTCTGTGTTTTAAAGCTGGGGCTGTCAAACAAATAAAATATTCAATGGCATTTTGTTTACTGTTAACTCAAAATTAATCGTGATTAATCGCGGATAGATATAATTTTTCATCATTAATATGTGTACTTAAGACAGATAATGTCTAGATTTGTAATACAGTGACGAGACATTTGGTTTGCTTTAATGAAATGTTTTTTTATTTTTTAAATACCATGTTTTTTTAAACAGCACAAAATGGACATTAACGTGTTTTTAAGGACAATAAAAACATTACCTGCAGTACCTTAATGTTTTGACAGATTTTTTTTTTGTAGAAATATAACATTTGTATTCCTGCTCTAGGAGCACTTGCATTCAGAGGAGGAGCTACACCACGTTTAAATATCTGTTTCGCACATTAATAACACATGTGGATTGTTACAATCATGGTTTGATTGTCAAAGATGTTTGGTAATGTAATCTGTGATAATTCTACCTGAATAGATGCTTCTGATATTCTGTACGTTACATAATGTACAAGGTAATCATATTCGTTTTGCTGCGTGACATTGTCTTAACCTTCTCTATTTATTATAAAAGTGTTATATTCCTAAACATTTTGTAATTGAGGACTATCAACCAGAACATGTTATGAAATAATATACACAATATTTTTAGTCTGCCAGGAGCATCCCAAACTCTCAACTGATGTACTCGTATTTATTTAGGCAGAGACATCACAGACTACATGACAAAACATATTTGACAAAACATGATCGTAATGTAAGAAATGTTTCATTTGTTGATGTAGTTAGACATGATGTGACGTGTCGCCCTATTATTTTGAAGTCAGAAGTGTGCGATTGGTTTGAGAAGAGGTGTCATGTTTTGACGATGTAAAAGTCTCTGATAAAAAGTGACTTTAGACTTTCTGTATACCGTCTTTTCCTTTCTGCTGAGCTTTTATCCATCTTACTAAACCAGTTACAAAACAATCTACATGTTATGTTATCAAGGCAGTAAACTGTAATCTAAAGACGGACGTGAAGCTGCACCTCTCTGAACCGACGCAAGTTCTCCAGCAAACATTTGCTGCAGTGATGGCGGCTCACGACTGTGGATAAAAATGATGAAAAATGGTTTGTCTCGTCTGGAGAAAGACTTGCCATAGCTTTGGACCTGGGTTTTACATAATGCACCCTTTTCTGCCTGCTGTTTTTCCCCGCCACAGCTCCAATTTCCCACACTACAGAATTGACTGATGGTCAGGCAGGACGCGTGCATGTTAGTCGCCATACTTGCCAACCCTCCCGGATTTTCCGGGAGACTCCCGAAATTCAGCGCCTCTCCCGAAAACCTCCCGGGAAAAATTTTCTCCCGAAATTCAGGCGGAGCTGGAGGCCACGCCCCCTCCAGGTTTATTGTTAGTTTCATTAACGTCCTCCCAGCGCGGCAACAACACACAACAACAGCAGTCACGTTTTCGTCTACCGTTAAGCAGTTCGTCTGCCGTAAACAGCAATGTTGTGACACTCTTAAACAGGACAATACTGCCATCTACTGTTGCATATGTGACAATAACGTTTACGGCTTTTAGAGAGTGCAGTGCACAACTGCGCACACAACAAGGAGACGAGAGGGTGTTCAGCATGGTTAGAAAAATAGTGACAGAGAATAGAACAAGGGTGGACAATTCAACCCTTAACTCAACAATGAGTAGATGAGTGTTATGTGTGTGTATATGTGTAAATAAATGAACACTGAAATTCAAGTATTTATTTTATTTATATATATATATATATATATATATATATATATATAAAATGAAATAAATATATATATATATAGCTAGAATTTACTGAAAGTCAAGTATTTCTTATATATATATATATATATATATATATATATATATATATATATATATATATATATATATATATATATATATATATATATATATATATAATAAAAATAAATATATAAATATGTATAGCTAGAATTCACTGAAAGTCAAGTATTTCTTAGATATATACATATATATATGAAATACTTGACTTGGTGAATTCTAGCTGTAAATATACTCCTCCCCTCTTAACCACGCCCCCAACCACGCCCCCCGCCACCCCCCACCTCCCGAAATCGGAGGTCTCAAGGTTAGCAAGTATGTTAGTCGCACATCCACAAAATTATTGCCTGTAAAGGAAATTGTAGTTAACGCGTTATCGCGTTAACTTTGATAGCCCTGATTCAGGGGTCAGCAACCTGCGGCTCTAGGGCCATATGCGGCTCTTTCGCGCCACCCTTGTGGCTCCCTGGACCTCTTTCAGAGATGTTTGAAAATGGAAAAAACTGAAGAAAAACCTTTTTTTTTTGTTTAGTATATTTAATGTAGGAGAACAAACATGACACAAACCTTCCTAATAGTTAGAAATCCCACTGTTTATATGCTTCACTGATGAGAGTGTTTGGCAAGCACTGTTTTGTCCTACTAATTTCAGCGATCCTTGAACTCATCGTAGTTTGTTTACAACTTTCTCCGATGCTGCCACAAAAAAACGTGTTTTTTTTGCTGTGCGTGAATGCACAAAAGGTGAGCTTTGTTGATGTTATTGATTTGCTAGAGTGCTAATCAGGCATATTTGGTCAATCCATGACTGCAAGCTAATCAATGCTAGCATGTTATTCAGGCTAACTGCATGTACATATTGCATCATTATGCCTCACTTGTAGGAATATTTGAGCTCATTTAATTTCCTCTACTTATGTCCTCTGTGGATTTAATTTATATTTGCATGTCTAATGACACATTATCTGTATGTAATATTGGCTGCATTTCTAATAGTTGTTTGTGTGCCATGTTGTTCCAGACCACAGCAAACGTTACCCAGCTTGCCAAAGATTGTAATAAATCCATTAGAAGAAGTCAGCCTGCCGTTTCCTTAAACTTGGACACACACACATCTATACCTTTGGCCATTCCAAGACAGTCATTTCCAGGAGTTATCTCACCTTTTGAGAAGCCTCCATTTTACTAATGATTTCCAATGTTGTAAAAATATAGATATAGACGCTTACATTATGTGTTGTCTTCATTATAACACTTGTATAGGACTTTTAAAGTAATATTGATAGTAAGCTAATATAGACACTTACATCATGTGTTGCCTTCATTGTAACTTTACATTTTTTGCGGTTCCAGACAGATATCTTTTTTTGGTACCTTTGGTCCAATATGGCTCTTTCAACATTTTGGGTTGCCGACCCCTGTCCTAATTAAACATGTGCAAACTTGATAGTGCATGGAAATCCAATCTACTAAACTCGTGTGCAGAGGATTGTGTTTCTTAAATGAGCGAAGTAGAGAGCGCAATCCTTTTAGCTTGTTTGTCTTCATGTATATGCAGAGTAGATAGATACTGATCAGAAAGCAGTTATTTATTCCCAACCAGGCATCTGTTTAGTTGGCTGAGGCTTTTAGAGCATTCTTTTGGTGCAGGACAGCTGGGTGATTAGTGCTGTGGCTCTACTCAGGCACACGGCCACCTCAGAACCACACGGACTCGCCGCTGTCACCCCCTAGCCGTGTCACGCCAGCGCTCCTCTCCAACAAGCAGATCCCCTCCTGTCACTGCCGCCATATTGCAAAGCAGCTTTGTGCTTCTGCTGGGTAAACTGCACATCCATCTTAGCTAAGTGCAGAGCCTGAAAGCCAAGAATGTAGCTTGCCTGCAGCCAGATTCAGTATCAGTGGAGAGAGAGCTGAAAGTTGTTTAAATGGATACCGAATGGATTATATTGAACTGTGAAGAGGAAAAAACCCAGATAACCGTATCCCTTCAACAACACGGTGAGACAAAAATCTAATTCACCCAGAAAGCTTGGGTCTGAAAAGGACATATTTATCTTTCATAAGATACACTGTGGGCAGCACGGTGGAAGAGGGGTTAGTGCGTCTGCCTCACAATACGAAGGTCCTGAGCAGTCCTGGGTTCAATCCCGGGCTCGGGATCTTTCTGTGTGGAGTTTGCATGTCCTCCCCGTGACTGCGTGGGTTCCCTCCGGGTACTCCGGCTTCCTCCCACCTCCAAAGACATGCACCTGGGGATAGGTTGATTGGCAAAACTAAATTGGCCCTAGTGTGTGAATGTGAGTGTGAAAGTTGTCTGTCTATCTGTGTTGGCCCTCTGATGAGGTGGCGACTTGTCCAGGGTGTACCCCGCCTTCCGCCCGATTGTAGCTGAGATAGGCTCCAGCACCCCCCGCGACCCCGAAGGGATTAAGCGGTAGAAAATGGATGGATGGAAGATACACTATATTGCCAAAAGTATTTGGCCACCCATCCAAATGATCAGAATCAGGTGTCCTAATCAGCCGGCCACAGGTGTATAAAATCAGGCACTTAGGCATGGAGACTGTTTCTACAAACATTTGTGAAAGAATTGGCCACTCTCAGGAGCTCAGTGATTTCCAGCATGGAACTGTCATAGGATGCCACCTGTGCAACAAATCCAGTCGTGAAATTTCCTCACTCCTAAATATTCCAAAGTCAGCTGTCGGCTTTATTATAAGAAAATGGAGGAGTTTGGGAACAACAGCAACTCAGTCACCAAGTGGTAGGCCATGTAAACTGACAGAGAGGGGTCAGCGGATGCTGAAGCGCATAGTGCAAAGACCTTCTGCACAGTCAGTTGCTACAGAGCTCCAAACTTCATGTGACCTTCCAATTAGCCCACATACAGTATGCAGAGAGCTTCATGGAATGGGTTTCCATGGCCGAGCAGCTGCATCTAAGCCATACATCACCAAGTCCAATGCAAAGCGTCGGATGCAGTGGTGTAAAGCACGTCGCCACCGGACTCTAGAGCAGTGGAGACGCGTTTTCTGGAGTGATGAATCACGCTTTTCCATCTGGCAATCTGATGGACGAGTCTGGGTTTGGAGTGTGAAATTTGGTGGAGCGAATTAAGGTGTGGGGTTGTTTTTCAGGAGTTGGGCTTGGCCCCTTAGTTCCAGTGAGAGGAACTTTGAATGCTCCAGGATACCAAAACATTTTGGACAACTCCTTTCTCCCAACCTTGTGGGAACAGTTTGGAGCGGGCTCCTTCCTCTTCCAACACGACTGTTCACCAGTGCACAAAGCTAGGTCCATAAAGACATGGATGACAGATTCTGGTGTGGATGAACTTGACTGGCCTGCATAGAGTCCTGACCTGAACCCGATAGAACACCTTTGGGATGAATTAGAATGGAGACTGAGTGTGTGACCTCACCAATGCACTTTTGGAAGAATGGTCGAAAATTCCTATAAACACACTCCGCAACCTTGTGGACAGCCTTCCCAGAAGAGTTGAAGCTGTAATAGCTGCAAAAGGTGGACCAACATCATATTGAACCCTATGGGTTAGGAATGGGATGGCACTTCAAGTTCATATGTGAGTCAAGGCAGGTGGCCAAATACTTTTGGCAATATAGTGTATATGCAGTGTTTCTTATAACTGACCTTCCTTTGGTGATATAAAAACTTTAAAGAAAAATACTTGAGGGAGGACAAAAAAAATAGTGCTGTGGGGAAGCGCACAGGAAGCACCGGAAATGCTATGCAGCACGTCAAGGTACAAAACAAAATCCATAGAAGAAGCACTCTAAATGGCAACCACCGACAGGTGTGTCCTGATTGCCGATCAGGGACAGGTGAGGGAGCCAGCGATCGGACTAGAGAAGTACTGGCAAAAGAAGGCAATCAGGAAGTGGAAACATAATTAAAAGTGCTGGGCAGGAAATAATACAACTGTCCTTTGACATTATGACGGTCTGTCTAAATTTAAACACCAAACACGCGTTACTTTTATATATATATGTATATATATATATATATATATATATATATAAATATATATATATATATATATATATATATATATATATATATATATATATATATATATATATATATATATATATATATATATTTAACCAAAAGTTACACATTTGGTAAACCTCTGGTTCATTACAGGCCACATTGCAGTCATGGTTGCTCTCATAGGGCCATTTGTATATCCGTATATATATATATATATATATATATATATATACATATATATATATATATATATATATATATATATACATATATATATATACATACACGCCAAATATATATTTTATTGTTACAAATGGCCCTATTAGAGCAACTATATATATATATATATATATATATATATATATATATGTATGTGTGTGTGTGTGTGTGTGTGTGTGTGTGTGTGTGTGTGTGTGTGTGTGTGTGTGTGTGTGTGTGTGTGTATATATATATGTGTATATACGTATATACAGTATGTATATATATATATGTATGTGTGTGTGTATATATATGTACGTGTATATATATGTATATATATGTTTATATATATATATGTATATATATGTGTGTATATATATATACGTTCAGGGTTAAGAAGGTTAAAAACAAAACAAATTGTGCGCGCAGCAGCATTCGTGAGGGAGGGGGAGAGACAGAGAGAGCGAGAGAGTTGTGATAAACGCGCATGCGTCGTCAGGCTCTGCTTATTATCAATAGATTTATCAGATTACATGTTTTATTATCTATAGCAGGGGTGTCAAAAGTGTGCATTTTTGTAACATTTTCCTTGTTTTATTTGGCAAGTTGAAAGAACATGGCGCCAGTATGCTGTTTTTTTCAATAAAATACTGGAAAGGATAGAAATG
Organism: Nerophis lumbriciformis; assembly: GCF_033978685.3. Taxonomy (NCBI): domain Eukaryota; kingdom Metazoa; phylum Chordata; class Actinopteri; order Syngnathiformes; family Syngnathidae; genus Nerophis; species Nerophis lumbriciformis. The sequence goes on from NC_084551.2 coordinate 21,889,460, forward strand.
TAGTTTGTATTTTTTATCCGATTATTAATCGATTAATCAAAGTAATAATCGACAAATTAATCGATTATCAAAGTAATCGTTAGTTGCATATATTTGTGTATATATGTGTATATATATATGTGTGTGTATATATATATATATATATATATATATATATATATATATATATATATATATATATATATATATATATATATATATATATATGTATATATAATTAATTTAATTTATGCGCACCTTTCTCAGCACTCAAGGTCACCTTACAACAAATGAAAGATCAATTAGTCACGTGACAAACAGTTAAAAAACAAATAGATATACATAATAAGAACATTGCAAATGAGAAGTGACATGGAGGCAACTGATTAACATGAGTAAGCTAGTTTAAAAATAGATGTTTTCAGGCGAGATTTGAGGGTGGCAATGAAAGAGGAGTGTCCAGGGGAGAGATTCAGAGGTGGGGGGCTGAGTGACTAAATGCTCTTGACCCCATGGTAACCAGGCGTGTAGGTGGGAGGATGAGCTGGATGGAGGAAGAAGACCTGAGAAAATGGGGGGTTGTCTTGATATGAAGGAAATCGGTGAGATACGGAGGGGCAAGATTGTTGATGGCTTTAAATGTGAGGAGAAGGATCTTGTAGTGGATGCAATATTTAATGGGGACTTGAGTGATTAGGTGCTATCCAGGATGACACCCAGACTTTTGATCTGGGTAGAGGGTGAAACTGATGAATTGTCAATGGAGATGGAAAAGTCATTTATTTTAGAGAGGGTGGAATTTGTACCAATAAGGAAGAGTTCAGTTTGATTACTATTTAGTTTGATAAAGTTATGGGAGAACCAGGATCTGATTTATTGAAGGCAATCGGAGAGGGAGGAGGGAGGGAGAGACATGGTGGGTTTGGTGGACAGGTGCAGATCTGCATCGCAATGGAATTGAATATTATATTTACGGAAAAATTGGCCAAGAGGGAGGAGGTAGATGATAAACAGGAGGGGTCCGATGACAGAATCTTGGGGTACACCAGAGGAGAGGGGGGAAGAATGAGATCTGAATGTTTTGAGTTGGAAAAACTGAGTACGACCAGAGAGATACGATTTAAACCAGTTCAGGGGTGTACCAGATACTCCAAGGGAGTCCAGTCTGTCGATGAAGATGGCATGACAGATTGGTCCAAAACTGCACTTAAGTCCAGGAGGATGAGATGGAGGGATTACATCTCCTCTCTGGCCTGGGAACGCTTCGGGACTTCCCTCTGGAGAGGGAAGTCTGGGGGTCTCTGCTGGAGCTGTTGTCCCCGCGACCCGATTCCAGATAAGCGGTTGAAGATGGATGGATGGATGGATGAGAATTTTGAGTTGTCCAGAGTCCGCAGCCATGAGGAGGTCATTGGTTATATTAACAAGAGCTGTTTCTGTGCTATGAAGTGGGTGGAAACCTGATTGGAACTTTTCATAGAGACTATTTTGTGAGAGGTGATTGTGAATCTGAGTGGCAGCTATTTTTCATAGGATTTTTGAAAGGAAGAGGAGGTTGGAGATAGGGCGGAGATTGTTGAAGTTGCTGGGGTCGGTACCTGGTTTCTTGAGAATATGGGTTATTGCAGCTGATTTGAGGGGTGATGGAACAGTGCCAGAAATTAATGAGGATTGGGTAATTGCAGTTATGAGAGGGGCCAGGGAATGAATGCAAGCTTTGATCAGAGTAGTAGGGAGAGGATCAAGTTGGCAAGTGGACGATTTAGATTTGCAGACAAGGCTGGTTATTTCAGCAGCAGATGGGAGGTTAAAGTCAGAGAATGGACGAGAGAAAACAATTTGAAAGTCGGGGGGGTAGGGTAGTTGAGATCTGGGGGACTAACTGCTAATGGATGTTGTCAATTTTAGTATCAAAAAAATGTCATAATGGAATTACAGGAGATGGTGGAGTAAAAATGGGGAGGGAGAGAGTGAGGTGGGCCTTGTGTTTTGTGAACCAGAGAGAATTATACTTGAGAGTTGCCAGAAACTGACCTGATTAAATCTGCATAATAGTTAGATTTAGCTGTGGAGAGAGTCCTTATAGAAAATGAAATGTGTATAAAACATCTCCCTGTGGATGGTGAGACCAGTTTTCTTGTAGAGGTGTTCCAGTTGGTGACCTCTAGCTTTCAGTTGGTGCAGTTCAGGAGTAAACCAAGGTGCAGATTGGTTAAATGAAACAGTCTTTTATTTTAAAGGGGCTAGGGAATGCAGTAGATTGTGAAAGCCATCACTGTAGTGACTCAGTAGATCATCAGGTGCAGAATAGAAGTTAATACAGGGAAGGTTAGCAATACCAATGGCCAGTGCGGTTGGATCAGTGTTCTTGAAATTACGAAAAAAGATTGTACGGGGTAGTTTGTTTATGAATAGTGTCACCTTAACATTAAATGAGATTACCATGTGGTCAGAGATGGCGAGAGTAGAAGCAGACAAATTAGAAGGAGTTACACCAGAGCAGCAGAGTAGATCCAGTATATGGCCTTTTAAATGTGTGGGTAAATCAGTAAACTTCTGCACATCAAAACTGTCCAGGCATGATATGAAGTCTTTTGTAAGGTAGTTATTACCATTGTCAATATGAACATTAAAGTCGCCAAGGATAATGACATTAAGGGAGAGGGATGAAATTAAAGTGAGCAAGGCAGAAAATTAATTGATGAATTCTGAATTCGGCTTAGGTTGACGGTAAAAAGTGGCTACATTGATAGGAGACGGACCATTCAGTTTTATGACAAAGGGACTCAAATGACCCATACACCGGTACAGAGGGAGACGATACTTTCTAGCCCTCGCCATAGATTATCGCGAGACCACCACCGTGACCGGTCATGCGGGGTTGACAGTTGTAAACAAAACCGGGGGTCGTTGCTTTGTTTAGCTGTGATAAGTCGTTTGGTTGTTGCCATGTCTCTGTCAGGCTTAAGAAGTCAAACTTGCGGTCATAGATGAGATCCTGGAGGAGATTTGTCCGAAAGCGAGCGAATGTTGAATAATCCGAAGTGGAGATCATTATGGTGGCTCCAGGCGGAGGCAGTGTTAGCTAGGTTGGCTACCACACTATGGTACACCGTCCTGCTGGATGTTCTCGGTTGACGGCGAGATGAAGACCAGAAGGGGTTGATGATAGTGGAGTCATCAAAGTTGAAGGTCCGTCGGAATCCACAGTGAAGATATCTCCGGCGAGGTAAACGAACGTCGTCTGGACCAAAGTGCAGTGACGATTGTAGAGTTGGTGGGGCAGGCGAATTGAAGTGGAGTTTGAGAAGCTCATCAGCCGAGTATTGTATCAAGGACGATGAGGGGCTTATCAGAGAAAGCACAGCGGTCCATATGAGTATAGCCGACTGTTTGATCCCCATTCTGGGTCACGGGACAGGGCCGAGAAGAGAGGCAGGTGTGACCCGTCAAACAGTAAGAGCCAGGGCGTCAAACAGGTTAACGGCTCGCGGTAGGAGCCACAAACATCCGATCAGACAGTACAACACAGCTTCAATATATCAGCAGGGCAATGGACAGTAAGGTAATGATCGTCACCTAAGTCATGTTTGATTAGAGTTTATCAAAAAGTATGTTCAAACAACCAGAGAGCATATATATATATATATATATATATATATATTGTATATTTTGTATTTTTTATTTTTATGAATTAAGTAACGTTTATGACAACCTTTTTCCAAAACACAATATAGAATGTGAGATATAACAGTGCATACATTTATCATTTGTTTTCAAAACGGTTACAAAAAAGTGGGACCCCAAAAATTTACTGTGGGACCCCATTTTGAAAATTCCTAGCGCCAACACTGATGGAGCATTGGTGCATGCAAAACAGCAGCAGGCGGCTGTGGCCTGCGGGCCGGTTCTAATATTAATCAAATATCATCCCGGGAGCCATAGATAATTCATGTGTGGGCCAGATCCAGCCCGCGGGCCTTGACTTTGACACATAGGGTCTAAATAAACCACGTTTGTTGCTGTTGTTGTACGCGCTGTTTACGAGTAGCGTGTTTTCCCTGTCTTTATCAAGATATAACTACTGATGTCAACATTGTGTATGCGCTGAAAGTATCATATACGTATATTCGGTGCCTTTGGTAAAAGCTGAAGTCTTTTAGATTTTGCTGACATTTGTTTTCTTTTATTTAGACACGCTGAGTTGGTGCTTTCCGAAACACTTGTGGCAAACATGTTTAAGAAATTAAAAGAATCGAAGTCTTAGAAAGAAGTCTTAGAAACTGTTCTTTAAAGTGAATATTGAGAACCGATTCGCAGTTGCTAGCCATTTGTTTGAGAGCCTTTTTGTTAAGCACATGTAGACACAGAATCACCCGACTAGCAAGAAAAATGAGTCCGTCAAAGAAAAAATAGCAGCATTTGGATTCACTTTGATATTTTTACTTTAACTTTTTTTTATTTTTGTTTATCGTTGTTCTGATATGTAACACAGTTTAAGTGTACACACACCAGGTAGGGTATTACTGTACATTTTTTATTATGTCTTCATTTAAATCTAGTTTTATTTATACTTTATGTACATTTTATCCATACTCATTTGTGTCTTTTTTACCGTATTGTTAAAATGCTTTTGTGCAACAACATTTATAAGGTGAACGGGAATTCTAAATGAGATGTCACAATCAAAGCAACACTTTAAGGAATGTTTACAATGAAAACAAAGCAAAAATAAAAGTGTTTCTTATATTTCAGAATAATTCCCACCAATAAAATAGTATTTGTGTACATTTTTAAAATTATTTTATTCTACAAACCCTGTTTCCATATGAGTTGGGAAATTGTGTTAGATGTAAATATAAACGGAATACAATGATTTGCAAATCCTTTTCAACCCATATTCAATTGAATGCACTACAAAGACAACATATTTGATGTTCAAACTCATAATCTTAATTTTTTTTTTTGCAAATAATAATTAACTTAGAATTTCATGGCTGCAACACGTGCCAAAGTAGTTGGGAAAGGGCATGTTCACCACTGTGTTACATGGCCTTTCCTTTTAACAACACTCAGTAAACGTTTGGGAACTGAGGAGACACATTTTTGAAGTTTCTCAGGTGGGATTCTTTCCCATTCTTGCTTGATGTACAGCTTAAGTTGTTCAACAGTCCGGTGGTCTCTGTCGTGGTATTTTAGGCTTCATAATGCGCCACACATTTTCAATGGGAGACAGGTCTGGACTATAGGCAGGCCAGTCTAGTACCCGCACTCTTTTACTATGAAGCCACGTTGATGTAACACGTGGCTTGGCATTGTCTTGCTGAAATAAGCAGGGGCGTCCATGGTAACGTTGCTTGGATGGCAACATATGTTGCTCCAAAACCTGTATGTACCTTTCAGCATTAATGGCGCCTTCACAGATGTGTAAGTTACCCATGTCTTGGCCACTAATACATCCCCATACCATCACACATGCTGGCTTTTCAACTTTGCGCCTATAACAATCCGGATGGTTCTTTTCCTCTTTGGTCCAGAGGACACGACGTCCACAGTTTCCAAAAACAATTTGAAATGTGGACTCGTCAGACAACAGAACACTTTTACCACTTTGTATCAGTCCATCTTAGATGAGCTCAGGCCCAGCGAAGCCGACGGCATTTCTGGGTGTTGTTGATAAACGGTTTTCGCCTTGCATAGGAGAGTTTTAACTTGCACTTACAGATGTAGCGACCAACTGTAGTTAATGACAGTGGGTTTCTGAAGTGTCCCTGAGCCCATGTGGTGATATCCTTTACACACTGATGTCGCTTGTTGATGCAGTACAGCCTGAGGGACGTGCAGTGATTTCTCCGGATTATCTGAACCCTTTGATATTACGGACCGTAGATGGTGAAATCCCTAAATTCCTTGCAATAGCTGGTTGAGAAAGGTTTTTCTTAAACCGTTCAACAATTTGCTCATGCATTTGTTGACTAAGTGGTGACCCTCGCCCCATCCTTGTTTGTGAATGACTGAGCATTTCATGGAATCTACTTTTATACCCAATCATGGCACCCATCTGTTCCCAATTTGCCTGTTCACCTGTGGGATGTTCCAAATAAGTGTTTGATGAGCATTCCTCAACTTTATCAGTATTTATTGCCACCTTTCCCAATTTCTTTGTCACGTGTTGCTGGCATCAAATTCTAAAGTTAATGATTATTTGCAAAAGAAAAAATGTTTATCAGTTTGAACATCAAATATGTTGTCTTTGTAGCATATTCAACTGAATATGGGTTGAAAAGGATTTGCAAATCATTGTATTCCGTTTATATTTACATCTAACACAATTTCCCAACTCATATGGAATCAGGTTTTGTACATCTTTTAACTGCTGACAGTGATTGTTTTTGCAATAATTAAAAAAAAAACGCCACAGTTGGACCCAGTAATAATACACACAATTTTATAGTTTGCACATGCTATTTAGCACTTGTTATTTGGATCGTATTAAATCAGGCCCATTGTGTGGTATTGCATTTGGACCACAGCCTTGAGGGGGTGCCACAAATGCAAAAACATTCACCATACGCCTCACCTTGCCAGTGTGATTAGTTTGTAATTTTGTGCTCAAATACGAATACCAAAGAAGACAGCATGACAATAATGGAGGCAAAAACCTTTCAGTGGATTTTTGTAGCGTCCCTTTTCTATTTTAGCCAAATATTCTTGGCTCCTTATACGATAGATAAGACTGAGTCAGTTCATGAGAGGAATGTTATTGAGTGTAAGTCGTCATTGTGGTCATGCATGGTTTGTCTTGCTCCACCATGAAGCTTCTGCGCTGCACCAGCTCAATAAGCAGATATTATCCCATTTGAGATTTTACTAGGCATAATAAAAATAGAGTGCCAAGTGATTACTCAGAATTATGATGGTAGTTGTGATAAACACCGACATTGCGCACTAAAGAAGAGGAAATGTGTGAGAAGCCCTCCATTACATAGAGGGGAAATTCCTCCAAAACAACCTATATTAAGTCCTGCTGTCGGTAATTTACTTAGAGCATATATCAACTATCAAGGGGACATCTAGAATCACCTTGCAATGGCAGACAGACTGAAACGACCTCGTTTGCACACCCTATTGCGTGCATAACTCGCACAAATGATGCATTAAAATGCTCTGATCAACATGTACCAGACCTGATGCCATTGGCAGACTTTCACTTAAGCAACAGAGACTGTAAGCCGCTGATAAAAGGCAGACAAAAAGAACGACAATTAGGACGGCGGGGAAAAGAAATGGCCAGTGTCATTGAGGAGCCTGAATAAAGTCCCTGGAGAGGAAGTGGTACAATGTAAAGCGGCAGCAAAAGGACATTAACACATTACTTTCAGCATAATGGCACTTCTCCATCCTCCAACTCTACCCATGCACAACGGGCAGAAAAGAACGTTGTGACAGAGATGTAATGGTTTGATAACGATGGATTGAAATACATCACAAGTGCAGTGAGACGTTGTTTGACTAACACGGTGAGCTCAGTAATGAATCTATTTTTCATTGTATTCCGAGGAGATTGTAAATATGCATGCCCAGTAACTGCTCCTGCTGCTTTACAGTCTTCATTCCAGCCCATAATATCCTACATTTCCATCATAAGGCTTGGTAAACATAAATGTCAATGGGCACTTCAATAAATACAGTTGCATATAATGAAGTTCAACATGATTAGGTAGGACTCACCTAACAATGATATCCATAGAAATACCATCTTCTAGACTAAGTATCTTCTGGATTTTTAAAAAATTATTTTAAACAGGTTTGCCAATTGACACATCGAAAACATAAGTACTTGTCGCATATTGAGCTGAAAAAATAGTCTGTATAATGTCAATGGCCATTCACAACAGTTTGCCACAGGCTAAGCCAGTGCTTTCTCCAAATATTTTCTGTTAAGCCCGAGGTGAACATTCACCATTTTTGTTTGCATCCTATTTTTTAAAATATTTTAGTGGGTCACTCACGGAACCTTTGTCATTGTTAGAGTTCCGGTCGGACGAGTTTTCACAGGACACATTTCCGGTGTTGTGTATTGCGTTGTTGAAGCCACCGATGTATACATAGTACTCGATTGCTGATAAAAAACAAAGTGAATGTCATTAAAACAATCAGCTCAATCTTTTTACACTCCTCCTTCGACTCCCATCCTTACACGCTACAATATTTCATAAAAAAAACGCAGAAGTAATATTTTGACGCAAACAGGAATGTTTAAAAGCGCGTTAATGCTGGTCACTCACCGCTGTCTTATACATAGGGAGCGTGTTTAAAGATACAAAAACAGTCCAAGAGAAGCAAGGAACAATTTGCAGTCATGGTGTTGTTGTGATAGAGTATATATATATTCAATAATAACTAATGTTAGCTCTAAGGGTTAAGAAAAAATGGTACAATAGTGACCGTTTATAATATTAAACCTGATGATAGGGCTGGGCGATATTCATATCCTTTTTTTATTTTATTCAATTTCCATTCAATATCACAATCTGTTGTATTGTTTTTAAACTGCCTGTTTAAAGCATCCGTACTGAAAACTAAAGAAACTTGGTTAACATTTGTATTAACATGCTGAGTAAATAAAAAGGCAAATAAAAAAAATAAACAGGAAAAAATAATTTAAATTTTTACTCAACAATCAAACAACTGTAGAAAAATAGTGGCTTGTGCAGGTATATCCGTAAACTTAAAGGACTATACGTTGCACCTCACCTCCAGTTATTACTATACCAAAGCATCGTTCAACCCATCCTTCTGTGCTGTTCCACATGTTTTGTCACTATGCTTTCTGTAACCAACCTGACCAAACTCACACGCATTACAAACATAGCAGCTAAAATCATCGGCCTACCCACACCCAACATCTCAGATCTAAACCACAGGTCCATCATTCGACTGGCAAACACAATAGTCCAGGATATGACTCACACACTACACCAATACAACATCCGACTACCATTGAGCGCAGGTACAGAACTAGCAAATTCCGGAGGGCCCGCCTCGGGAAAAGCCTTATCCCTGCAGCTATAGCTGACCTAAACAGCAGGCCCGCCGACCTGTCTGACAAGCCTGTAAATGTGTTGGTCATGTATGATGTCTTTTTGTTATTTTTGTTTGTGATGTGTAATGTCTATTGTTCAAATGTACGGCAGTGAAAATAAATTTCCCCAACGGGGACCAATAAATCTAAATCAATCAAAGGCCCAAAATAAATTAATTGCTCGGTTAGGGATGATGAAGACGTTTTAAGAATGAAAACAGTTTCAAATTGTGATGTTCCATGCACTGTTAACATCATTGCTACTTGCATCATCTTTGATGACAATACCGATAGTTTCAAGTTGAAATCTGTCTTAGCTGATGAACAGCTGTGCAGACTGCTCACATTTTCACCCTTTTTTTATCTCTTACTTATTGCCGAACAACAGACATTGAGTTAGCTTTTTTCCTCAACAATAGCTTTATCTTCAGAGTCCAAGTCACGGCTTTTATTTGTAACATGTCCTGTCCAGCTACTCAGACAAATCGTATTGTTGATGTAGATGCTCATATTTGCTGTACAGATTTACTTTGCAAAGGATACGTGTAGGATACTTCTCTTGTTGCCTTATTTGTATTTGACTTTATTAAATGGATTTATATTAATGTTTGGCACAGCCGCACCGGAGCAGGAGGGGATAGAAAGAAAAAGAGGAAGGTAGAGGGGGAAGTTTTGGGGACAAGAGGGGAATAAGACAGAACAATATCAGCAAATACGATATGTGCAAATATGATACAAAAAATGATAGCAAATAACCAGTTAGTGAGTGAAGTAGATGCTACTAACATAGAAATGACAATAAATATTGTTGCACTAAAAATGGAACAATAAAAATAACAATATAAATAGCACTATTGACAATGAAAAATAACTAACTTAATAACGACTTCTGCTAACTTGTCACTGACATTTCTGCCATGTTTGATGGAGTTAATTTGCTCATAGTTGATCAACCTGAAATCTATCAAGATCATATAATTGCCTAATCCTATCGGATCATTTATTACAAACTGTTGCTAGTTTATGAAAATCTCAAATTAATGTTCAGCGTTACTTCGATTATCACGAGGGTTATGTTCCGGATCTCCCCGCGTGATTGGTGAATTTCTGAAAAACAGGAACACTATTTTATTTCTATATGAGTTAGGAATGTAACAAATGAACATTTCCTATCGTGGTTATTGTGACCAAAATTATCAGGGTTATCATTATTGTCACAGTAATGTTACATGTTCTCAAAAAATACTAATACACAGACTGAGATTAAAATTAATACACACAATTTACTTTCCTTTTGTTCGTACACGTTTAAATTGGGGTATGTTGTTTATTAATGGGGAAAGATTATTGTAATCATGTTAGCAATAAAGCTAGTTAGCTAGCGGTAGCTTGCTACTTCAGTAAATAAGTGTTATCAATCACGATTTTGCGACAAGTTTAATTGAAAAATTCAGAGGGGTTATCATTACACGGTTAATTGATACATCCTTAATATGAATATTATATGCATTTAACGTCTTTATATGCCCTCCACATACGCCAAACACTTATAAACACTTCCTATGCTGTTATACCACACTCTAAAACTGACATCATTTAGCATGTAACTTAAATGGGTATTCAAATCTCAGTGGTACTTTACAATCTGCGATGCACTGAGACTGCAGTAAGTAAACCGAGGAAACACTGTAGTTTACAGTGAGGCAGAGTAAATCTAACAAAAACAAATCCGAAAGATGAATTTATGATTAAAACATAGAGTACAAGCCAAAAGTTTAGACACACCTTCTCATTCAATGCGTTTTCTTTATTTTCATGACTATAAATGAACACATGTGGAGTAATGTCCTTAACAAAAAAAGGTGAAATAACTGAAAACATGTTTTATATTCTAGTTTCTTCAAAATAGCCACCTTTTGCTCTGTTTACTTTTTCGCTCACTCTTGGCATTCTCTCGATGAGCTTCAAGAGGTAGTCACCTGAAATGCTTTTCACTTCACAGGTGTGCTTGAGCTCATCGAGATAATTCTAAGAGTGTGCAAAGTAGTAATCAGAGCACAGGGTGGCCATTTTGAAGAAACTAGAATGTAAAACATATTTTCAGTTATTTAAAGTTTTTTTGTTAAGTACCGTATTTTCCGCACCATAAGCCGCCCCGTGTTATAAGCCGCGCCTTCAATGAACGGCATATTTCAAAACTTTGTCCACCTATAAGCCGCTCCGTGTTATAAGCCGCATCTAACTGCGCTACAGGGAATGTCAAAAAAACAGTCAGATAGGTCAGTTAAACTTTAATAATATATTAAAAACCAGCGTTCTAACAACTCTGTTCACTCCCAAAATGTACGGTAATGTGCAAATGTGCAATCACAAACATAGTAAAATTCAAAATAGTGCAGAGCAATAGCAATAACTTAATGTTGCTCGAACGTTAATGTCACAACACACAAAATAAACATAACACTCACTTTCTGAAGTTATTCTTCATTCATAAATCCCTCAAATTCTTCTCCTACGGTGTCCGAATTAAAAAGTTGGGCGAATTACGGGATCCAAAATGGCCGGCTCCGTCTTGTCGAAGTCATCAGAGTCAGTGTCGCTGTTGTTTTTCCAGCAGTTCCGTGAATCCTGCCTTCCGGAAAGCTCGGACCACAGTTAAGACCGAAATATCCGCCCAGGCATTTACGATCCACTGGCAGATGTTGGCGTATGTCGTCCGGCGCTGTCTCCCTGTCTTAGTGAATGTGTGTTCGCCTTCGGTCATCCATTGTTCCCACGCCGTTCGCAGTCATGCTTTAAATGCCTTGTTGACACCAATATCGAGCGGTTGGAGTTCTTTGGTTAATCCACCCGGAATGACGGCGAGTGTTGTATTTGTGTGCTTCACTTGTTTTTTGACACCATCTGTGATGTGGGCGCGCATGGAGTCGTATATCAACATGGACGGAGCTGCGTGAAAAAAGCCACCCGGCCTCTTCGCGTAAACTTCCCTTAACCACTCGCTCATCTTTTCTTCATCCATCCATCCCTTCGAGTTAGCTTTTATGATGACGCCGGCTGGAAAGTTCTCTTTTGGCAAGGTCTTCCTTTTGAATATCACCATGGGTGGAAGTTTCTGGCCATTAGCATGGCAAGCTAGAACCACAGTGTGTCGCTTAGTAGGAGCCATTTTGTGGTCTTTACAGATGTAAACACACAAAGGAAATGAAACGTAATACCCGCGCGCTTCTTCTTCTATGGGGGCGGGTGGTTGCTTACAGTAGAAGAAGAAGCACTTCCTCTTCTACGGGGAAAAAAGATGGCGGCTGTTTACCGTAGTTGCGAGACCTAAACTTTATGAAAATGAATCTTAATATTAATCCATATATAAAGCGCACCGGGTTATAAGCCGCACTGTCAGCTTTTGAGTAAATTTGTGGTTTTTAGGTGCGGCTAATAGTGCGGAAAATACGGTACGTAACTCCACATGGGTTCATTCACAGTTTTGATGCCTTCAGTGACAATCTACAATTAAATAGTCATGAAAATAAAGAAAACGCATTGAATGAGAAGGTGTGTCCAAACTTTTGGCCTGTTCTGTAGATAAATGTTTTTTTCAGATGCATTGTTAGCACAGAAAACAACAGTATCTTAGCATGTGGTACTACCAAAAAAAATCACAGCTCTTGTGTATCTTCCCTTTTTATGGCTGGTCACGTCAAGAACAAAGCCTGCAGGCTAGTAATTAGTGCTGGAGCGAGCTCAACAAGAAGAGGTGAACTCCTCATTTGCACCAAGACTTCACGTAGTCGTGAGCTTTATTACAATAATAAGGAGACTCGTGTTCTTGACATATGATTCACTTGCATTCATTTAAACTGATCAATTTATATTCCAGATGAAAAATGTAAATAAGTATTATGTGATGTGTCAAAGAAGAGTGTATGTGGGAGGAAACACGATTAGGAATATGTTCTCATTCAAGCAACAAGCAAAAGGGACAATGAGCCTTTGACAAGAAAGCATTTGTGTCTTTCTTTCTTTTGCCGTAAAGCAGTCGGCGTTTGGGGCTGAAGTGTATCTGCACCATAATCCTCTGACTCTTACCTTCTAAAGTCAGCCAAAGCTGAAAATCTTCAATGATAACCTGTCATAGTCTCGCCTTAAATCCTACTCAGCTGGCTTGGTTTTTGAGGCTTGTTGACAGTTCATTGATATTTTGGAGGATTTATGCTTGCTGTGCGGATGCATGCATAGGTCCCATATTTAGGTCTATAACAGGGCTATTCAACTGGCATTTCGGGGGCCAAATGACACCATACCGGCCCCAGAGTTCAGTTCAAAATTTAGGAGACAAACATTTCTGCAGCAAATTCCAAATAAAACACTAGGGTGTTCCTGTTATAAAATAACAGGTGTGGTACCCCGGGAACAAGGGACCACTGGCCCCACGCAGGCAGGCAGACTGGCCAGCGACAGGACACGCAGAACCAGGCCCATCATGCCGCAAGGCAGCCCAGCAGCAGGCCGGAGTCAGACGCTCCCGGCAGAGCACAAGGCACAGGAGAAGCAGGAGACAGCCATCCCCCAAGCCAGCAAGAGACCATACCCCACACGTGCAGAAGAACGAGACGCCCCGTCCCGAGGGGCCCAGAAACTCCCTGCAGCCGTATGGGAAGACCGTCTCGCCGCGCATGCAACTGTGCCCCCACGAGCGTAACCCACCCAGAAGAGCACGTGGGGGCCCACCCCTCTCAATTTGGCCGCAGCAGGACTGTCCAGCATGGAGTCACTGGAACCACTCTCTCCACCTGCAGGGACCCCAAAGATGGAGATGGAACATCCAGCAACTGCCCCAGCAGAAAAAAAGGAGATCACAGACACGCCGTCACACAAGGCCACTAACCTAGCAGCTGGCTGCCGTGCAACACTGCAGAATACCATGCAACGCACCGAGGCGCCACGATAGACAAATTCCAAATAAAACACTAGGGTGTTCCTGTTATATAGAGGAACTTGGACCACTGTAAACACATTGGCAGATCTTTGCATTGACATTTTAACCTTGTTAGTGAAGTGTAATTCTAGTCTTGCCGTCCTGTCACGGGCCGAGGGACGACGCGGCTGCGTAGTTGGATCAAAAGAGACGTTGGAGACGCCTTGCTGAACCCAAAGTTGCTTTATTACGTCATTTAAACAGGGCTGCAGTACCCAGAGGAATCTTAGTCAAAAAATGGAGGAGTCCCGCTTTGGAGAAGCCAAACCATCAGTTCATATATTCCTTCTTTGTCTGTCTGGGTGTGCGCTAAGTCTAAACAGCACCACCTGACCAGAAAAGGAGATGTGTGTAAGTCTCTGGAAAACAACAGCTTTAAGTCATATCCTAAAGGTTGGCGTTTGAACTAGACAGGTAGTCTCCTCTCAAGGATATGGTTATCACTTTTGCATTCCGAAGTCCCAATTAGGGCCTCCTTCCCACGAGAAGTGATCCAATTAACCTGCGAATATCAAACTAAGGGGCCTTATCTTATCATGTGCTCAAACTGAATTTAGCACTGTTTACTCAAACTTGAAGGTTTGCTTTCTCCAAGATGAATATGAACATTCACCATATGTGGAACATAATATGAGTTAATTAACACACTTCACTAGCAATCATAAAACACTGGGGTCTAAACTTGGGATTGACATAACTGAGGCGTTCTTCAAAGCAGCCCTTTAAGTCCACTTATTTTTGGCAGTTCTATACTTTTCTTTCGTATTGTAATTTATGTAATGAAGGTGTTGCTGTATTGTTTACTTCAGATGCAGGCTGTTGTCATGTGTTCAATGTTATTAGTTATACTAGCTGTGTTCTTCAAGGCTCCATGTTTAGGTCCTCTCTTTGTCATCATCTGGGCTGTTCAACTGGTGAACCGCGGGTTCAGTTCAAGTCCTTAACTTTCTGGAAATGTGGCCCCCAAGACAATTTAGTTGAATATCTCAGTCCAATAACCTTAACATTATATAGTGAATAGTTAAATGTACTCTTCAGAAAAAAATACAGTGCATCCCTACTTGAGGCTGATTGTAATGTTGTAGCCAGCATGCAATGCTAGAGAGGACCTGAGTGACTTTGCAGTCCCAGACACAGATGGAAAAGATGAGAGGGCAACAGAGGCACAGCTGAGCCCTCGTAGCGTGGAGCATCCTTAGACCAAGAATCAGTGAGGCCGGCTGTGCACTGATGACACTCCCTTTTACTGCCACTCACTCATCCAGTGCTCTCACCACGAGCCCCGGAGATAAACAGATCCGCCAAGATTAAAGACACTTTTCCCGTTTAAACTTCAACATCTTTTTTTTTTTTTTGCGAGTTTATGCCAACGGTACCTCCAGTGGAGTGCAATTTTGATGGTTACCCAAATGCCCAAAAGTCATTAGAAATGGAGAAATGAAACCCAACTCAAAGCTCGTCAAAATGATGTGCATGTTCTAATTAAGCTGAGGTTATTAAGGGTGTCTTCCATCTGTTGAGGCACAAATCTTTTTGGCCGGCTTTCTGTGGCCTGAGGCCAAAGTTTCTGCTCCACGCAGTCTGTGCTATCAACTCTGACATGATGCACTTTCATACGACCATTATCAGAGGTCAGAGGCTTAAATTCTAACTTTCTTCTAACAAGCCCAGTTTATGACATGGATGAGTTTTGGTGACTAGGACTGACTTTGACAGGATTCTAGCTTATTTGCCAGCAAGATATAATTATTATTTTACCATTCTTGTAAAATGACGATGGCCTCCATTCCATTTAAGATTATTTTTAGCTGGGTTGGATTTTGCAAGACAGACAAATGAACTTGTTTGGTTTATTTATGTTTTACTGATATGTGTGTGGCTTCAGAGTCAAGGCCATTCATCTACTGCAAGGATGTTCGCCTGCTGCTCAGGGTACTCATAAACATTCCGGGTAGGAAAGTCTGCCATCGGCATATTTTAATGACTTAATTTATTCATTATTTAAGAGCTTTATTAAGAGATTACACTACTTTTCCTTTCAATCTATAACATACTTGCCAACCCTCCCGGATTTTCCGGGAGACTCCCGAAATTCAGCGCCTCTCCCGAAAACCTCCCGGGACTCATTTACTCCCGAAAATCTCCCGAAATTCAGGCGGACCTGGAGGCCACGCCCCCTCCAGCTCCATGCGGACCCTCCAGTGCCGCATGGAGCAATGTTGTTGTAATATATTGAGTTGGAGGCAATAAACAGGCGAGGGGATGAAGTATGTCTCTTTACTGTAGACTTCAGAACAGACTCACACACTTGACGTCAGGTGCGCAACACCACGTAAATTGTTGGCCAACCAAAAAGTAACCCCAGTACGCTATAGCCAACATTCACCAGGAGATGGTAACAGACAAACAAAGATCACTCTATTACATTCCAGTCTCTCCATGTTTTCTCGCCATGGTAACATGTGATCCACATGCACTGTGCACTGTCTCTGTCCCTCTTGATATATATATTCTTGATATATATATATATATATATATATATATATATATACTGTATAATTATATGAAATACTTGACTTGGTGAATTCTAGCTGTAAATATACTCCTCCCCTCTTAGCCACGTCCCCAACCACGCCCCCGCCCCACCCCGACCACGCCCCCCCACCCCCCACCTCCCAAAATCGGAGGTCTCAAGGTTGGCAAGTATGATCTATAACATGAAACTAAGATGTGTGTTTTGTTCTGATAGTTTAGCATTGGGGTGTAACTATTAATCGATATATCGATTTATAATCCTTAGATTCAACTACATCGATAAGTGCTTAGCAAGTTGGTCTTCCGGAAGATAAGTATTGATTCAAGATCGTTTTAAAAGCGAAGTGATTGATTTTATTGATTAAAAGAAAAAACATTGGATTAACGAACAGCAGACTTTATCTGTTTTTTTTAACATATTGCAATGTTAAACACGACATACGTTAAATCCACACCTTTTTGTTTTGCCGCTGCCGGTGAAACACTTAACTTCAACTTCCTCATCTCAGAAGGAAAAGCATCTGATTGGCCCACCTTCGACGCTAACTCACACCCTGTTTACACTAAGCCGGATAAAGTTATCCAGGGTAAATCACACATAACCTTATCCGTGTCCACACACACCAATGCCACCGTTTAAGACCCCGTCCCCCTCCGTCCGCCGGCGCAATTCGACCTAGTACACATGCGCAGAAAATGCGCACGTCATAGTCACCTCCAGTGTTGCTTTGTGTGCAAGTTCTTAAATGTAACTTATCTGAACAATATCCAGTGTTGTGGTATTTCAATTAACTGGAATCCAGTGTGCTGTGGGGCCCTATTGTAGTGAATCACATCTGAGCTATCATAAATTAATCAAATCTTTATTAGACACGTAAACAATGTGATAAAGAACATTTTACGCCAATCAAACTAAGGATCTAGATATCTGGTCAGGACACTCCTCACTGTTTTGCCTTCACCTGCATTGTCCATTTGTTTTTGGTGACTTTATATACTCTGGACCTAGACGTTGAGTCTGCAACATACATGGCGGACATTAACTGATGCAGTCTGCTTTGCCAGTCGGTCAGGTAATACAAAGCACATGCTACCTTTTTTATCACATCCACGGGAGCTCGCATTCTCGTTGACTCTCCTTTAGGGATGTCCCGATCCGATATTTGGATCGGATCGGCTGCCGATATTTGTCAAAAATTGTGTATCGGCAAGGCATGGAAAAATGCCGATCCAGATCCAGTTTAAAAAAAAAACTCCGGTCCGTGTTTTCCAAAACACCGATTTAAATAATACATTCCACTTTTCTGCTGCGCCCTATTTTCCGTTCCGCATTTTCCAGCACACCTTCAACACATCCACAGGTCTGTGGATTCTCAAGCAGTTGCTTTTAGCTGCTGGCAGTACACGACAGGCTCTTCTCATTCTTTCCTGTGTCTCCCTCTCACAGACAGCAAGCGCACCTTCTTACACACATCACATACTGTCACGTCATATGTCACATACCGTCACGCCATACGTCACATACGTATACGTCCTACCCGAGCAGAGAGGTAGCAGCATGGCTAACGTTAGCTGTGATGCTAGCGCAGCCGTGTGACCAACGCTCCCTCTAAGGTGCGCACCTGTGCAATTGCGTACTGCTCAAACGTCCTCTGCGCACGGCAAATCTATGCCACGCACAAAATCAAATAAAAAAATAAGCGCATAACAATTTTCGACACACGGACACGACAGAGAAAACAGTTTTCGTCATCATTGTTCAAATATTATAACGTCTGTCAAGACGCTTATCTCCATTCGGTGCCACACGTCCATGCCATCAAAATGCCGAGGCAAAAATTTCCAGATCAACACCGTATGAAAAAATTTGTGATTTTTTTAGTTGTGATTTCCTTCTCTGCATGAAAGTTTAAAAGTAGCATATATTAATGCAGTATGAATAAGAATGTTTTAATGTAGACATGCAAATTTTGAAAATCAAGACTACATTTCCTGCAAATGGGTGCATTTCTACCCTATATTTTAACTTTGGATTTATTCTCATATCAAACTCTTTTGGCAGTCTTTTTGACACTTACATCCGACGCCCCCCTCCACACCCTGGATTATAAATAATGTAAATAATTCAATGTGATTATCTTGTGTGATTACTGTATTATGATGATAGTATATATCTGATAGTATATATCTGTATCATGAATCAATTTAAGTGGACCCCGACTTAAACAAGTTGAAAAACTTATTCGGGTGTTACCATTTAGTGGTCAATAGTACGGAATATGTACTTCACTGTGCAACCTACTATTAAAAGTCTCAATCAATCAATCAAAACACAGAATCATCATACTGCTGTGATTATATGCATCAAGTGTTCATTCAAGGCTAAGGCAAAATATCGAGATATATATCGTGTATCGCAATATGGCCTTAAAATATCACAATATTGAAAAAAGGCCATATCGCCCAGCCCTAGTTCAATGATGCCATTTCTGTTTGTCATGTATAATTTTGTCTATTTTGTGTTTATCCTTGAATAAACAGGTCAGTTTCTTGTTACCAACCATTGTGTATTATTCAAACTCCCCTAATTCAGCTGGCTAGTTGTTATCAAGAGTACTAAAACCTTTTTCAACATGATTCTGACAACTAAGTAGGCTAAATAACTTTAAATTTTAATACATGCTCGGATAGGCCAGTATCGGTCAGTATCGGTATCGGTCAGTATCGGTATCGGATTGGAAATGCAAAAACAATATCGGTATCGGATCGGAAGTGCAAAAACCTGGATCGGGACATCCCTACTCTCCTTCGACAAATGGACAAAGTTTTTCGGTAACTATAATCACAGCTGACCTGGACATTGGAAAGTTCTCTTGCCGTCTGCAAAGTGTTGTATCCCAAATAGTTGCAATCGCTTTCTCTTAAGGTATTCATGTTTGATTTCCACAAGCGTCTGTACAGACGGAAGGAGAAACACAGGATTAGTTTCGAGTTACGAAACCGCTTTATTATGAAGCTGGCTGTAGCACGTTCTTTCTGATGTCACTTCCTGTGTGGGTGCGGTCTTTCCGGCGTCACTTCCTCTCCGAACTCACTTTGTAAACGATCAATGAGTCCATACAAAGCTAAGTGCCGGAGATTTAAGAAATACACGGCGCACTTATCCGTGTAAAAATTTGTCCAAGGAGAGGGGCCTTAAACGCTGGTTTAGTGTGACTAAAACGGCGCTTAGGCTAAATAATTATTCGTTTACGGGCTTTAACGACTTAGTGTAGACATGGCCTCAGAGACTGGGAGGACTTAAGAGATAATGGAAGGTAGTTCCATAGTCCGGGCCCTGCCACTGAAAAGGCTCTATCTCCTCTCGTTTTTAGCCTAGTTTTTGGGACTTTCCTGTTCGCTGGGTCCCCAGAGTGTGAGTGACTTCATGCAACAAATCTTGCTTCATAACATCTGTTTTCTTCCGACCAAAAAATATTAAGACATCAAATGTTTTATCCAACGCATTTTATAGTGATATCGATATTATATTATATATATATATTGATATTGTTTTATCGGCCTAGACCTACTGCATATACAAGAAGACAAACACACTGTGACAGTCCTAAGCTTTCGTGCGGGTTCTCAGGACCATCCAAGGAAGACATTGTTGTGAGAAAGTTTAGACTTGTCAGTTTTTGATACAGTGCCATCTGAGGGATCGAAGGTCACGGTAATTTAATGTTGGTTTCTGGCCATGCCGCTTACGTGGAGTGATTTCTCCAGATTCTCTGAACCTTTTGATGATATTATGGACCGTAGATGTTGAAATCTCTAAATTTCTTGCAATTGCACTTTGAGAAACGTTATTCTTAAACTGTTTGACTATTTGCTCACGCAGTTGTGGACAAAGGGTGTACCTCGCCCCATCCTTTCTTGTGAAAGACTGAGCATTTCTTGGGAAGCTGTTTTTATACCCAATCATGGCACCCACCTGTTCCTAATTAGCCTGCACACATGTGGGATGTTCCAAATAAGTGTTTGATGAGCATTCCTCAACTTTATCAGTATTTATTGCCGCCTTTACCAACTTCTTTGTCACGTGTTGCTGGCATCAAATTCTAAAGTTAATGATTATTTGCAAAAAAAAAAATGTTTATCAGTTTGAACATCAAATATGTTGTCTTTGTAGCATATTCAACTGAATATGGGTTAAAAATGATTTGCAAATCATTGTATTCCGTTTATATTTACATCTAACACAATTTCCCAACTCATATGGAAACGGGGTTTGTAGATCAGGCCCTGTATGTGTTCAGCAATCACATATTAATAAGAAGCAATATTGGGGGTTCCGAAACATTATATTATTACATATGGATTTCCATTAAAGGCTTGTCTGATTAATTAGTAGTTCAATTGTTACAACGCCATACCATGAAATACGGTGCGTGTTTATGCACTGATATCTAACAGCTGTTATCTGACTTGGCTCCCTCAGCCAGACAAACTACCTTTAAAATCTAGAATTTATAACTAATTTGCCAAACATTAATCATGTTCTTTTGAGCTACTACTGTATTTCATGTTCTTTCAGTTCAATTAGGAACTTGTGTGTGTCAAACTGGCATCAGGTTTATTATTCGCAGTGTCGTAAAAGTTATTTTGCTCAAAGACCAGAATGTAATGCGCAAAAATTCTCTGGCTTCATCTTCCCTGGGAAATCGAGCACTAAACATACTTTTGGTGAACTTTATAGCAAGCACAGAAAGACCAGTAATCTGCCGCAGGGCTTCAGCGGGGAAGCAAAGAAGCTCACAGTAGCATCATCAACCACTGATTTATTTTGTGAGCGACAAGCAATGTGACAACGCAAAGAACACATTGTTTCAAGCTCAACCGTCACAGGAAATGGAAAAAGGAGAAGGAGAAATAACTCAACGGCAGTGATTCATCCACTCCGCCTGCTTTATGTGCACTTTGAGGCAGTGGAACTCTTGCAGAATATCAGTTTTGTCTCTGGAACACTATCTGAAGTGTGATGTATTGACGGCACAAATAATCGAAATATTAGGTAGACATTGTTCACTTTTATGCTTTCCTCCTGTGGAAGCAAACTAACAGGTCGATAACTTCGCCACTCCAAAGTGCAGGGCCGGTACCCTCTTTGGATCAGGCACTGCAGCTAAAGACGTCAAATTGCTGAATAAAAACAGAACGCAAAGTTTCAACGTTACATTGCTAGTGACACAGATTATTGTCATTAAAACAACTATGCTGTGATGATGCAATGTTAGGATGTATATACAGTCGTGGTCAAAAGTTGACAAACACTTGTAAAGAACATAATGTCATGGCTGTCTTGAGTTTCCAATAATTTCTACAACTCTTATTTTTTGTGATAGAGTGATTGGAGCACATACTTGTTTGTCACAAAAAACATTCATGAAGTTTGATTCTTTTATGAATTTATTATGGGTCTACTGAAAATGTGACCAAATCTGCTGGGTCAAAAGTATACGTACAGCAATGTTAATATTTGGTTACATGTCCCTTGGCAAGTTTCACTGCAATAAGGCGCTTTTGGTAGCCATCCACAAGCTTCTGGCAAGCTTCTGGTTGAATTTTTGACCACTCCTCTTGACAAAATTGGTGCAGTTCAGCTAAATTTGTTGGTTTTCTGACATGGACTTGTTGTGTTTCAGCTGACATCCCATGGACAAAGATATGACCTTCTGGAGGAAAGTTCTGTTGTCAGATGAAATATTGCAGTGAAACTTGTCAGTCTGTCACTTTATCAAGCCCGGGTGCCCACCTAGCCTGTCTTTATAAATAGTGCACTGCCCTACACAGAGAGTGAACAGTTGCGTGATGCCAGGAGTTAAGTTATAGATGCGATCAAAAATTGAATGTAAATAATTTAAAGCTTCTTTTTGTAACACTTCTTACCCAATACTCTGTATAACAATAGTCGGTTTTTGCTTGAAATGTTCCCTAAAGGTACATACAGGGCTGAATTTTCATCATATTTAACCCACAAGTTAAAACATTTACCATAGACTATGTTCACACTTCATATCAATTACAATTTTTTTGCCCATATGTGACATGTATCTGATTTTTTCTTGTCAGTGTGAACAGTACAATTACATGTATGTCCTGTATGTGGACATGACCTTAGTTTTATACCACATAGAAAAAATATCACAAAAATAGTTTTTTATCATCTTAAGAATATAGCCAGACTTCACACAAATCTCTCTCAGGGCAACACTGAGACGCTAATGCAGTTGTATAGAGTAGTGACCTTGTGTGTCAGCATATCTGTGATCTTCATTTTTAATTCTTTTTTTTTAATATAGGGACGGCGTGGCGCAGTGGAAGAGTGGCCGTGCGCAACCCAAGGGTCCCTGGTTCAATCCCCACCTAGTACCAACCTCGTCATGTCCGTTGTGTCCTGAGCAAGACACTTCACCCTTGCTCCTGATGGGTGCTGGTTAGCGCCTTGCATGGCAGCTCTCTCCATCAGTGTGTGAATGTGTGTGTGAATGGGTAAATGTGGAAGTAGTGTCAAAGCGCTTTGAGAACCTTGAAGGTAGAAAAGCGCTATACAAGTACAACCCATTTATCATTTATTTATAATATATACCGGTAATTATAATTTTTAATTTTTAATATATTACATTTTTATTTATTTATTTTTTTTGCCCTCCCTCAGGGGGGGATTTTCGACAGGGTGGTTGCTGGTTGTTCCATCTCCATCGTTGGGGTCCCTGCGGGTGGGGTGGGTGGTTCTCGTGGCCCTGTGCTGGGCGGTCCTGAGGCAGCCGACTTGGGCGGGGTGGCCAGGGGCGGGTCGCGCCGTGCTCTCCGGGGATGGGGGGTGGGCTCGTGGGGGCCCGGTTGCTGGTGGGGCAGGGGTGGTCTTCCCGTCCGGTTGCGGGGAGTCTCTGGGTCGCCCGGGCGGGGCGTCCCGCCTTTCTGCCCGTGTGGGGTGTGGTCTCTTGCTGGCTTTAGGGCTGGCTGTCCCCTGATTTTCCTTTGCCTTGTCCTCTGCCGGGTGCGTCTATCTGCGGCTTGCTACTGGCTCTTCCGGGCGCAACGGTGGGCCTGGCTCTGGGGTTCCTGTCGCTGGCCGGCTTGGCTGCGTGGGGCCGGTGGTCCCTGGTTCCCTGGGCGCCACACCTGCTGTTTGTGGGTTGGGCTCTCTGGGTGGCTGGGGCCGTACTCTGGCTCCCACACACACTGGGAGTCAAATATATTGTACATACATATACACATATATACTCACATACACACCGTTATCCATACATACATAGGTACCTACGCTCCCACATACATACACAAATATGGTACATACCTACATACTTAAAGTTCGTACATCCACACGTACATTCACTGTACAAACATACATATACACATACTGTACATATACATTCACTGTACAAACATACACATACACATCCTGTACATATACATTCACTGTACAAACATACATATACACTTACTGTACATATACAAGTACATATACATACATACACTCATGCACACAATCACGTTTCATCAAACATATATTAACGTTGTTACTCTAGGGGAAACTGGGTAACACATGGCACACTGACAAATCTTAACCTATTGTTACTATAACAATCTACAAGGTTAATAAAGGTTGCTTCTCTTTCTTCCCCTCTATTTTTCTTCTTTCTTTTGTATCTCTAGTTATCATTACGTATATGTATTGTTGCATTTGAACAACTGTATTGTTGATAATAGAGATAAATTATTGGTATTGTTCATTATCAATAGCGCTATTTCTATTGGTATTTGTATTGCTCCATTTGTAGTGTAATAATGCTCATTGTCATTTCTGTATTATATTTATTGTGCTAACTGCTTCTTTGCTATCACTTTTACCATCATATTTGTACATATCGTATTTGCTGATGTTGCTCTATTATTGTTGTTGTTGTTATTGTTGTGTTTGCTGTTGTTGTTTTTGTCTCTCTGTCTTAGTCCCCTCTTGTCCCCACAATTTCCTCCTCTGTCTTCCTTTTTTTCTCTTTCTATCCCCTCCTGCTCTGGCCCAGCTGCACCAAATGATAATATAAATACATTTAATAAAGTCAAATAAAAATAAGGCAACAAGAGAAGTATCCCACACTTCTCTTTTGTAAAGTAAATCTGAACAGCCGATATGGGCATCTACATTACCTATATGATTTGCCTGAGAAGCTAGACAGGACAAAAAAAAAAAAAAAAGTTGTATAGTTATTGTAACGCCCTGCTTTCTGGTCTTCCTAAAAAGGTTATTACACCTTTGCAATTACTCCATAATTCAGTGGCATGTGTCCTGACAAAGACTAGAAGGCGGGCTCACATTATACCAGTTTTAAAATCCCTGCATTGGCTCCCTGTGTGTTTCAGGATCAATTTTAAGGTTCTTCTTATGGTTTATACATTTTTTATGGTATTGGGCCTTCTTATCTTTCAGATTTGCTTTTACCTTATGAACCTTCGGCACTCATCTCCTAATTATTCCAAAAGTCAGGACACAAAGTCACAAGATGGCATCTTCCCACCATGAATTGATTTACGTGGACCCCGACTTAAACAAGTTGAAAAACTTATTCGGGTGTTACCCTTTAGTGGTCAATTGTACGGAATATGTACTGTACTGTGCAATCTACTAATAAAGTTTCAATCAATCAATCAATATGGCCCACGTCTGTGGAACAGCTTGCCGGAGGACCTCAGGGCTGCAGAGAGCGTTCATGTTTTTAAGAGCAGGCTTAAGACCCACCTTTTTGATTTGGCTTTTACCTGATTTTAATTATGTTATTGAAGTCATTTGTATTTTACTTTTTATCCTATTAGTTTTGCAAGATTTTATTTGGTTCTATTTATTTATTATTTATCCATCCATCCATCCATTTTCTACCGCTTGTCCCTTTTGGGGTCACTGGAGCCTATCTCAGCTGCATTCGGGCGGTAGGCGGGGTACACCCTGGACAAGTCGCCACCTCATCACAGGGCCTATTTATTATTTATTTACTGTATATTCATATATATATATTTTTTTATATTAATCTTCGTACGTCTTACCTGTATTTTATTATTTATCTCTACTCATGGTTCTTACTATTTTACAAGTTTTATCATTTTTATTTTCCAACGTTCTTCAGATGAGCCATCCGTGCTTGTGGGGCGCTTATGTGTCAGTGTACTGGTGGCCATGGTCTGATGACCTCCTGGTGCAGATGTGATAGTGTTTACTCACATGTCTCCTCTGTACTCAGCCATGCAATCATTTGTCCATATAGTTGCATATGTGTGTATGTTGTGTGTGTGTGTGTTTGTGTTTGGTATCTGTGTCCGTGCGTGCGTGTGTGATAATGGGGGATATGAGTCATCGGGGTATTGTTTTTAACTTTGTAAAGCACTTTGTGTTGCATTTCTTTTATGTGTGAAAAGCGCTTTATAAATAAAGTTTGATTTATTGATTGATAAATCAAATATGTATTTGATGCAACTGCAGTCTGAACGATTGTGTTGCATGCGTCAGACCAATCAGACCAGAAAGCGATAATCCTACGCCGAAATAGACGGCTGCAAAAAGAAATCGTGGACGAATGAGCAGAAAACAGGTGAAAAGGAAATGTTTTAGAATGTTCAATGTTCCACCATTTCAGGCTCCGACTGTTTGCCTTGTTTCTTCTTAATCTCCTACGGCAAATATTTTGGTTAAGAAAGTATGAATATAAATACAATATAAATAAAATACTGGAAATTGCCACAAATGCACCAGGAATGAGACTAACAGAATTAGAGCCATGTTTACTTCTGTAACATCATTTGCACATGTAAGTCACTTCAGGGACTCATTCCACTCACATTAGAAATCACATTTTTTTGGTAATTTGAAGTTGTGAACGACTTCATGAAAAGATTGGATGTGACAAAATATCTGAATTAGGCATCATCCCCTGCAGTGTGAACGTAGCCATATAAAAGCTGCAACCTTTTTGCAACGCTTTGAATCCTGCGCTTTATACAATGCTGCGGCTAATTTATGGATTTTTCCGGGTTCACAAGCTTTACATGCTGCCAATAAATTTCGCCTTGTCACATCAGACCCACGAAATTGCCGAACGTGTCACGGTGGACCAATTCAATTGTTCACCTTAAATCAAGCGCACTCACACAATCATTCAGTCAGCCATTTAGCGTGTTATGGACTCAGCCTCATCATGGCAAAGACATGGCGAAATGCACAAGATGCAGCCTCAAAGCAGAACGCGGGCGACCCGGCCGTCAAAAAAGAAAACAGAGCTGCCACACGGAACGGAAATCCACCATTACCTACAATTCCCAAAACGGTACAAGCCCAGAGGCGACTCGAGACGAAGATGTGCGCAAAAACAAGGCCACAAAAACGCCAGACGAAGCAACCGTGAGTCCCCTCAAGTCTGACGCTAAAATACACGATCCCAGCGCGCAGGAGGAGGACGACGACGAAGACAGCTCTCACGTGCCTGTGTAAATATTTCAGTTAAATTGTACTCTTGGGGTTTATAGACATGTGTGGCTAATTATATGAGCACATAAAATTAAGTGGGTGTGGTTTTAGTTTAGGTGCGCGTTATAGACCAGAAATTTCAGTAATTCCTACATGCTCACCAACTTAATTGGTGTGGGTGGAACCACAAGGCCATCCCAATTCAACAGCCTGGGCTGTGGATGGAATCAGATCAACCCACCACCACAACTAGATTGCAGTCCTATGAGAAAACACAGTGATATCATGTGGAATCCTCCATTCATCCTAACGTCCAGTAGCCAAAAACAGACGTTATTAATTGTGTGCATCTTAATGACTTTATGCCCTGAGCTGTTTGCACAGTTTCCCAGCAAGCCAAGTGAAGGTCAGCATGGCGTCACAGCAGAGCCTCGACACACTCAGTTGCTTGGACAATTGACAGCTCACACACAAACAGACACACGAACGCAGACCTGTTGCAGACCTGAGCTTACACTAGTGACATGCATATTTAGCAGGGTGACACATTCCCCTCTCCTCCACACATTTGAACAGATGCTAGTAAAAGTGTTAGAAAAGAACACGCACAATAAATGTGGTCTTCAGACGAACGCTGTCATTGGTTGTCCTACATTTTCATCCTTACCTCTGACTTTTTTAAAGAGCAATTGTGATTCGGCATTAATTCTTACGTGTGGCCAGCGGCGACTTAATCTGGTGCAATATCGTAGAATATGAAATAGACGCGGTTAAATCAAACGTAATCTCGTATTTAGATTTTATTTAATTACCAAACAGTTGAATTTTGGCAAAAAAAAAAAAAAAAAAAACCCCATTGAGATCGCAAAGGCCAAAGTTAGGTGAAAAATTAGCACATTCTTCAATAAGTATTTGGGGTGGAACTATTACAAAATGATGTTACTTTCCCTACAAGTAATGCATAGACTTAAAGGGGAACTGCACATTTTTGGGAATTTTGCCTATCGTTCAGTCATTATGAGAGACATGACGATGGACGTTATTTTTTTAATGCATTCTAAATATTAAATAAATGCAATCAAAAGTTTGCTTACAATGGCGCCTATGGGAGCCTCCATTAGGATTGTATATACATGATGTAAGTATATATGTAATGTAGTAACGAGCACATTTATAATAACATTTAATATTTACTTATTTGGATCATTTTTTAAATTTCCCCTTGGGGATTAATAATTCTGATTAACATATGTTTAATTGACAAAAATATCTAAATTAGTCAAATGCCATACACAAATGTGTAAATGAACTTAAAATGGCTCTCAACTTAAAAACTTATCATACGAGAAGCTGGCTGCAGCTCGGAGCCCAGAGCGTGCCTCAACGTTGAGCCACGACCACTTGCTTCCAGATTGGATCGCCAAAGAATGTGTGCAGGATGTAGAAGTAAATCAGTTTGAAAAATGGATGTAAGCAAGGTTTTTTGTTTTGTTTTGACATGCTATTTTGCAATATTAGTGACTACATAAATATGTTATGCTCTGCATTAGTGATGGTCAGATGAAGCCTCATGAGGCATCGAACCACTTGAGCCAAGTGCTTTGAGAATATCTCAAAGCTTCAATACATGTTTTGGCACAAGACTCCACTAGCTGGTCAAATGTATAATTACAAACCACATAAGCGTGATGCATTGAATTGACAATGACAATAAATCACAAATGTTTGACAAAATGGTTTTGCTAGTTAAATCAACGAAGTATAATAAAATGTTTTATGTGTTATATATGTAGTGTTTGTATTTTGCCAACATGGTAGAATCTGATATGGCAGGTTATGTTTTTCTGTCACCTTGAAGAAATGGCATGAAGAGGAAGATGACAATATAATGTAATCTTAATTACAATGATGTACAGAACAGAGGAGATTTAGTTATTTTTTGGTTTTAGGCGATTCTTTTTTTTCTTTTGTTTTGACAAAACCTCTCCACCATCCAGCTCCTGCGGATAGGGGAATCGCTCAACGTTGACCCACGCCCACATTAAGCCACGCCCACAACGGAATACTGATACAGACTTCTGTTTATTTTAGGGTTGTCCCGATACCAATATTTTGTTACTGGTACCATAATGTATTTCGATTCTTTTCAAAACAAAGGGGACCACCAAAAAAATTATTGCCTTTATTTTAACAGAAAATCTTATGATACATTAAACATGTTTATTGCAATCATATAACAGTTTTGTCATAAAATAAGGTAGTGAACATAAGACAACTTCTCTTTTAGTCGTAAGTACGCAAACTAACTCTCCTAATTTAGCTGCCGACATATGCAGCAACATATTGTGTCATTCCCCGTTCTATTATTTTGTCAAAATTATGAGGGACAAGCTGTAGAAAATTGATTATTAATCTACGTTTTCATTTACTGTTAATATCTGCTGACTTTTTGTTTTAACATGTTCTATCTACACTTCAGGACGTCGGACAGACCTGGCAGGCCCAAAAGCATTGTGAGGTTCTGCTGGGAACGTCTAGCAGAGTGTCCTGTGACAGAGAGTTTCAATTCCCACCTCCGCAAGAACTTTGAACATGTCACGAGGGAGGTGCTGGACATTGAGTCCGAGTGGACCATGTTCCGCACCTCTACTGTCGAGGCGGCTGATTGGAGCTGTGGCCGCAATGTAGTTGGTGCCTGTCGAGGCGGTAATCCTAGAACCCGCTGGCAGTGGTGAGGGATGCCGTTCTTTTGGCTCATAGGACTCCGGAGGAGGCAGCGGACAGGTACCAACAGGCCAAGCGGTGTGCGGCTTCAGCGGTCGCGAGGCAAAAACTCGGACATGGGAGGAGTTCGGGGAAGCCATGGGAAACGACTTCCGGACGGCTTCGAAGCGATTCTGGACCACCATCCGCCGCCTCAGGAAGGGGAAGCACTGCACTGTCAGCACCGTGTATGGTGAGGATGGTGTTCTGCTGACCTCGACTGCGGATGTTGTGGATCGGTGGAGGGAATACTTCTTCTTCCTATGAGGAAGCAGTGCCTGGGGAAGCTGTGGTGGGCTCTCCTATTTCTGGGGCTGAGGTTGCTGAGGTAGTTAAAAAGCTCCTCGGTGGCAAGGCCCCGGGGGTGGAAGAGATCCGCCCGCAGTTCCTTAAGGCTCTGGATGATGTGGGGCTGTCTTGGTTGACAAGACTCTGCAACATCGCGTGGACATCGGGCGGGGGTACCTCTGGATTGGCAGACCAGGGTGGTGGTTCCTCTCTTTAAGAAGGGGAACCGGAGGGTGTGTTCGAACTATCGTGGGATCACACTCCTCAGCCTTCCCGG
The DNA here is from genome assembly GCF_033978685.3 of Nerophis lumbriciformis. NCBI lineage: Eukaryota > Metazoa > Chordata > Actinopteri > Syngnathiformes > Syngnathidae > Nerophis > Nerophis lumbriciformis. The sequence goes on from NC_084551.2 coordinate 21,919,860, forward strand.
TAAGGTTTATTCAGGTGTACTGGAGAGGAGGCTACGCCGGATAGTCGAACCTTGGATTCAGGAGGAACAGTGCGGTTTTCGTCCTGGTCGTGGAACTGTGGATCATCTCTATGCTCTCGGCAGGGTCCTTGAGGGTGCGTGGGAGTTTGCCCAAACAGTCGACATGTGCTTTGTGGACTTGGAGAAGGCATTCGACCGTGTCCCTCGGGAAGTCCTGCGGGGAGTGCTCAGAGAGTACGGGGTATCGGAGTGTCTGATTGTGGCGGTCCGCTCCCTGTATGATCAGTGTCAGAGCTTCGTCCGCATTGCCGGCAGTATGTCAGACACGTTTCCAGTGAGGGTTGGACTCCGCCAGGGCTGCCCTTTGTCACCGATTCTGTTCATACCTCTTATGGACAGAATTTCCAGGCGCAGTCAGGGCGTTAAGGGGATCCGGTTTGGTGGCTGCAGGATTAGGTCTCTGCTTTTTGCAGATGTTGTGGTCATGATAGCTTCATCTGGCCAGGATCTTCAGCTCTCACTGGATCGGTTCGCAGCCGAGTGTGAAGCGACTGGGATGAGAATCAGCACCTTCAAGTCCGAGTCCATGGTTCTCGCCCGGAAAAGGGTGGAGTGCCATCTCTGGGTTGGGGAGGAGACCCTGCCCCAAGTGGAGGAGTTCATGTACCTCGGAGTCTCGTTCACGAGTGAGGGAAGAGTGGATTGTGACATTGACAGGCGGATCGGTGCGGCGTCTTCAGTAATGCGGACGCTGTATTGATCCGTTGTGGTGAAGAAGGAGCTGAGCCGGAAGGCAAAGCTCTCAATTTACCGATCGATATACGTTCCCATCCTCACCTATGGTCATGAGCTTTGTGTTATGACCGAAAGGACAAGATCACGGGTACAAGCGGCCAAAATGAGTTTCCTCTGCCGGGTGGCGGGGCTCTCTCTTAGAGATAGGGTGAGAAGCACTGCCATCCAGGAGGAGCTTAAAGTAAAGCCGCTGCTCCTCCACAACGAGAGGAGCCAGATGAGGTGGTTCGGGCATCTGGTCAGGATGCCACCCGACCGCGCTTCCCTATGGAGGTGTTTAGGGCACGTCCGACTGGTAGGAGGCCACGGGAAAGACCCAGGGCATGTTGGGAAGACTATGTCTCCCGGCTGGCCTGGAAACGCCTCTGGATCCCCCGGGAAGAGCTGGACGAAGTAGCTGGGGAGAGGGAAGTCCGGGCTTCCCTGCTTAGGCTGCTTCCCCCGCGACCCGACCTCGGATAAGCGGAAGAAGATGGATGGATGGATGGATATCTACACTTCTGTTAAAATGGAAAAAGCATTCATCCATTTGTTGTTAGGATACTTTACTGAGAGCTGATAATTATGGCATACGAATACAGGCTACCAAATAATAAACTATATAATATATTAAATACATGTACTAAATGTAACACCCAAACATATCCAAGCTTTAGATCTGTATATATATATTTTGTTTCTATGTTTTTTTGCTTTCGATACCGTCGATCATAACATTCTACTGGAATGTGAGGCTTAGCCTTTTCTTGGTTTAACTCCTATCTTACTGACAGGATGCAGTGCATCTCCCATAACAACGTGACCTCGGAGTATGTTAAGGTATTGTGCGGAGTTCCACAGGGTTCGGTTCTTGGCCCTGCACTCTTCAGCATCTACATGCTGCAACTAGGTGAAATCATACGCAAATACAGCTTTAGCGTTCACTGTTATGCTGATGGCACACAACTCTACATGCCCCTAAAGCTGACCAACCTGGACGCGGGTCTGAATGAAATAAAACAATGGATGCCCAGTAAATTTTTGCATCTTAATGCTAAGAAAAAGGAAATGCTGATTATCGGTCCTTCTAGACACCGGCACTTATTTAAAAATACCACCATAACATTTGACAACAAAACAATTATACAAAGCGAGTCTGTAAAAAATTGGGGTATTATCTTTGACACAACTCTCTCGTTTGAGTCACACATTAAGAGTGTTACTAAAACAGCCTTCTTTCATCTCCGTAAATTGTGTCTCATTTTGTCCATCACCAACGCTGAGATCATTATTCATGCTTTTATGTCTCGTCTCGATTACCGTAATGTATTCTCCCTATGTCTAGCAATAAAAGATTACAATTGGTACAAAATGTGGCTGCTAGACTTATGACAAGAACAGAAAGTTTGATCATATTACTCCTATACTGGCTCACCTGCACTGGCTTCCTGTGCACTTAAGATGCGACCTTAAGGTTTTACTACTTATGTATAAAATACTAAACGGTCTAGCGCCATCCTAACTTGCTGATTGTATTGTACTGTATGTCCTTGCCAGAAATGTGCGTTCAAAGAACTCCAGCTTATTAGTGATTTCCAGAGCCAAAAAGAAGTCTGTGGGTGTTTTCTATTCGGGCTCCAGTACTCTGGAATGCCCTACTGGTAACAGTTATAGATGCTACCTCAGTAAAAGCATTTAAGTCCCATCTTAAAACTCATTTGTATACTCTAGCTTTTAAATAAACCCATTTTTAGACTAGTTGATCTGCCGTCTCTCTTTTCTGCACTGCCCCCCTCTCCTGGGTGGAGAGGTTACAGATCAGCTTCCACAAAGGTAGCGCTAGCTGTTCCAAGGTGTGACCTGGGATGGACCACTGCTCTATGCAGCAGTTTGTGAGGTCTCTGCGCTGCTGACTTGTCTACATACAAGAAAATCCCCTGCTGGCCTGACTATGAACTTGAACGTTATTAACCGTATCCACTCGGCATTCATTGCACCGGTCACCCAAGGAAAGGTGCCCACATCTGCGGTGTCTTCCAACGTTTCCTGTTGTCCCCATTGGGTTGAGTTTTTTCTTGCCCTGATGTGGGATCTGAGCCGAGGATGTCGTTGTGGTTTGTGCAGCCCTTTGAGACATTTGTGATTAAGGGCTATATAAGTAAACTTTGATTGATTGATTGATTGACAAGAGCTTTAGTTGACAAAGCACACGAACAACAGAAGTGACATTCAATCAATCAATCAATCAATCAATGTTTATTTATATAGCCCTAAATCACAAGTGTCTCAAAGGGCTGCACAAGCCACAACGACATCCTCGGTACAAAGCCCACATAAGGGCAAGGAAAAACTCACCCCAGTGGGACGTCGATGTGAATGACTATGAGAAACCTTGGAGAGGACCGCATATGTGGGTAACCCCCCCCCCCCCCCCCCCTCTAGGGGAGACCGAAAGCAATGGATGTCGAGTGGGTCTGACATAATATTGTGAGAGTCCAGTCCATAGTGGATCCAACATAATAGTAAGAGTCCAGTCCATAGTGGGGCCAGCAGGACACCATCCCGAGCGGAGACAGGTCAGCAGCGCAGAGATGTTCCCAGCCGATGCACAGGCGAGCGGTCCACCCCGGGTCCCGACTCTGGACAACCAGCACTTCATCCATGGCCACCGGACCTGTGCCCCCCCCCCCTCCACAAGGAAGAGGGGAGCAGAGGAGAAAAGAAAAGAAACGGCAGATCAACTGGTCTAACAGGGGGGCTATTTAAAGGCTAGAGTATACAAATGAGTTTTAAGATGGGACTTAAATGCTTCTACTGAGGTAGCATCTCTAATTGTTACCGGGAGGGCATTCCATAGTACTGGAGCCCGAATAGAAAACGCTCTATAGCCCGCAGACTTTTTTGGGGCTCTGGGAATCACTAATAAGCCGGAGTTCTTTGAACGCAGATTTCTTGCCGGGACATATGGTACAATGCAATCGACAAGATAGGACGGAGCTAGACCGTGTAGTATTTTATACGTAAGTAGTAAAACCTTAAAGTCACATCTTAAGTGCACAGGAAGCCAGTGCAGGTGAGCCAGTATAGGCGTAATATGATCAAACTTTCTTGTTCTTGTCAAAAGTCTAGCAGCCGCATTTTGTACCAATTGTAGTCTTTTAATGCTAGACATAGGGAGACCCGAAAATAATACGTTACAGCAGTCGAGACGAGACGTAACGAACGCATGAATAATGATCTCAGCGTCGCTAGTGGATAAAATTGAACAAATTTTAGCGATATTACGGAGATGAAAGAAGGCCGTTTTAGTAACACTCTTAATGTGTGATTCAAACGAGAGAGTTGGGTCGAAGATAATACCCAGATTCTTTACTGATTCGCCTTGTGTAATTGTTTGGTTGTCAAATGTTAAGGTGGTATTATTAAATAAATGTCGGTGTTTAGCAGGACCGATAATCAGCATTTCCGTTTTCTTGGCAAGAATGCTGTCTCTTTTATTGAAGTCGGAACAATCTAAGACCCAGAACTTGAACCTAAGTGAAGTTTTAAAATCATTTTGCACATGAATTTCCCTCAGAAAAACCCCTGAGTTGTATTTTTGCTTTGCTCTCAACTGCATTCGTGTGTAATAATAATTCTAATTGTTTAATAATGAAATAATTGTTATAATGTAACATTTGCTGTCCAGGTTTAATATCGTGTTTTCTTAATACATTTCTGAGTCTCATTTGCAAGTAATATATATCAGACCTTGCAATGTATTTGCAATTCCAAGATGTTAGATGGCATTAGTGCATAGGCTACGGCAGAGTCGTGTATATAGAGAGTATGGCCAACTAAACGAGAGGAGCCATCATTGCTGCCAATGACATATACGGCTGTGTCCGTGTCCGGAAGCATGCAATTGCAGTCGTTCTGACGATAGTTTCCCTGACAAAATCAACCAAAATAATAAGTCTCAATATAGTTCTACACATACTCCAGCTCATAAACTTACAATAAAACATGCTTTTATTTAGTCAAAGTGTAATTTTGCGGCCGTATTTGATGCACTTTGCTGCTACTTCATGCAGTGTTTAGTGACCGGCAGGCTCTCTAACACGCACCCGACGGCGCAAGAAATGTAAACTTATTATGCAACCTATTACTTTGCCAAACTCTTCATTAGCTTTGGACCAACAATCACGGAGAAATGATAACTTCTGTGTAAAGTATGTCAACTGTGGTGGCTGCCTCCAATGTATTTGTAATCACTGTGCTATCTACATGTGTGCTTTAAGACTTAGATCCACTATCATCTATTATTACACCCAAAATTTGGTTTCTTTTACTCTTTCAATGTCTACTCTGTCTATTTGTATTTTTTATTTGACTTTCTCTTCTGCTGTTATCCTATAGCATTATCTTAGTTTTACTGAAATTTACGGATAGTCTGTTTTTGTCAAACCATCTCTTTAATTAATTCATTTATTCTGTTAACGTTTGTATTAGCTTCAGTGTGTTCGCTCCTGAACACAACGCAGACTTTATGTGTTTACCTTAGACATTAGTGCTTTGCTCACCAGTGTTGACGGTAAACTTTCACTTACTATACTTGTCTTCTAGCTGGGTTATAGGCAGGGCCGGCCCGTGGCATAGGCCGTATAGGCAAATGCTAAGGGTGCCGTCCATCAGGGGGCGCCATGCCAGTGCCACAAATGTTGGAGAAAAAAAAAAAGAAAAAAAAAGTTGTTACTATTATTTCTAAATAAAAAAAAATAATCTCACGTTAATTAAAATGCAAAGTAAAGCCTATTTAATAGAAATATTATTTGTTACAACATTACGCCCCCCCTCCTCCCCACGCACGGTGCGCCCCCTCCCTTCCCGTATCATGACTCTTTTTGGACGTCACCACATCAAAAAATCAACACAAGATGTCAAAACGGCCAAAACTGTCAGGTGCCCAGGGAAGAAAAAAGAGAAAAGAAGAGGAGAAACGAGAAAAGACAGAGGTAGCAGGTAGGTAACGTTAGCCTACATGAAATTATTTGTCTGTTACAGAATGTGATAGTACCTGGCTTTTTAGCATTAAGCTAATGTTACATGATTCGGCAATTGCTAATCAATAAATAGCTAGTTCTGTTTTAACGTCGGGTTAATATTGTGGAGGGGGCTAAATTGTTATGGAAAATAATAATGTAACGTTAGGTAATTACAGTACTCCCACCTTACATTCCTCAGGGACATTTGTATTAGATCTTTTAAGCAGGTGTTTTTTGTTTACATTATTGCCTTCTGGTTAGTTAATGTTTGCCCTGCAGGTAATAGTCACTTTCCACCCCTTTATATATTAGGTATAGTTGTAAGTAAAAAAAAAAGGTCAAAGACAAAGCTATTCGGGTTCTTGTGAGTATATACACTTCACTGCCGATGTGGGGGGGGCGCCACCTAAAATCTTGCCTAGGGCACCAGATTGATTAGGGCCGGGCCTGGTTATAGGGAAAGCGATGTAAATCATTTCTACAATTCTCGCGGTTGGAGCAGCCCCATGATGCACAACAAGGCATTAATACGCACCAAAAACAAACAAGGAAGTGCCGCAGACACAAAGGATCAGCTCAAAGTTGTAGCAGTCACGACTATGGACTACAGTGTGTTGCCTAGCTAGGAAGTATTCTATGCCATTACGTTGAATGTGGCGTGTTAGTGGAAGTATTGTACTTATTATCACCAGCAGTTTGATTGTGATTTACATATTAGTAGTTTTCATTGCCAAATTTGGAGGTATTGAAATAGCCATGTAAAATAGTTTGGACTTTACTCGCGTTATTGGAATGAACAGTCAGAAGCCGGGGCCTTCTGAAAGATTTAACAAGACTTATTCAACAACATTTCAGCATTGGTCTCAATCAACATTCGTCTAGCTACTGCCGAGAGGATTGAGCCCCGATCAATAATTATTTGTTCTTCTTATACTCCATGAGACAAAAAAAGTTAATCTGGTCCAGACAATCACATTCATGGTCAAGTGAGTTTTCCAAAGGATGGGGTGAATCCAGGGCAAAAGGCAACAACAGTCCAACTGGAAATGGCCCATAACAAGGCCATTTAGCGGAGCCATTGGTTGATAAGAGGAACTTGTGTACCCAATCAAAACTATAGGATGTGTAATTATCATATTAATATTAGTTTTGAGTTTTACAAGACACAGAAAGTCAACATTATTATAGGCCTGTGCAGTGATTAAGAATAGCCATAACAGATTCATGGTATTTTCACAACAAGAAGAGTCCTTGCTAGGAGTCAGCTCGACAGGTCAGGAAGCCCGTAAACACAGACAGCCTGCTGCCAGCTTAATACCGTTTGAGTTTGAAACTGTTTAAATGTATATTTGCAACAATTTTCTAACAATAGCTAATGCTAAGCAGTAGCCTGTCTATAGCAAATCCAAAGTAAATGAGCACTGAGCTAGTGCATTTTTAAAAGTGGAGCCTCACTGTACTTTGTATCGTTTTTTTCTTGCTTTGTTTGCAAGGAAAATTGTAACATTACTAAGAGGTAGTCCGGCAGAGTCCGCTCTGAGTGCTGCCTGACTGCTTGTTGACTGGCCAAGTGCGTGGGCCGCTGCCGAGTCTGCAACCGGACGTGACGTCACGTGCATCAACGATATCGAAATATGGCACTGTTTGAGATTTTTTTCTTCTGTGATGATAAAAGTAACGAATTCGGTACCCAACCCTCTATTATAGCCTTATTTACTCAAAAGATTTTTGTGAAGATTCACCTGAAGGATTCTTTCAAAACCTCTCTCTGTGTGGAGTTTGCATTTCTGACATGTTTGCGTGGATTTTCCCTTGGTTTTCCTCCCACAGTCCATAAACATGCATGTGAAATGAATGAATGAATGTTGGTTTGTGTCCTTTGCAGCAATGCCTGTGCAATCCCAGCTGTCTAAATCAATGATTCTGGTCAAAACAAAATGTTTGTTTGGTCTCCTTTGTGAATTTGGGGTTGAACCTTTGTTCAGTCTTAGGATGCATAACAAGGAGAAACCTTTCTGGAAAACGTTGGTCGCGGTCAGAATAGGATTCTTGTCTGTCTTCCTCATTCAATCATTACTTCATTGGTCTTGTGAGCACTGAGTGTGATAAATGACGTGAGCTTTAGTGGTTTGGGAGATTTATTCTACCTGTTACATGTTAACACCTTTTTTCTTCTTAGACCTTGAAAAGGCCGTCATGCTTAGATTGTTTGATGTCACGCTGCTCAGATGCAATTTCCTCCCTCACCTCTAACGTTGCTTTAAAGAACTGGAAAACCCAACAACACAGATCCGTTCATCAAAAGAAATGCATTTAAAGGGAGCTTCTGCCGCAATCTTGTCGAGTCTCACACTAAACGTTTCCTAAGCTTCCACGCTGTGCCTTTTTTCAAGTCGCCAAAAGTTCAAACTTTTCCCATCTTTTCCAAGCAACTCATCACTTGCCAGTACCGATTTATCATCAACAGAAAAAATAAAAAATAAAAAAACTAATTAAAGCTTTGTCCTACCACTGACTTCTGTTGGCACGGAACAGCAATTTACTACTTGGTAGAAACTCTCTGAGTAATCCTGTATTGATGACTTGCTTGAATGTAGTAGGCTTCCTTATAGTCTGACTCAAGTCATGTATAAAAGATGCCCTTACTGATTGCTTCTATATAAACCTAAAGCAGAATATGTTCTGACACCTTGGAGTAAATTTATATAATGACTTATGTGAACACTTTAACTAACTTATGGTGGAATAACAACATTTCTGGAGGTTGCTTATGAAACATGCAGGGACTGTAATCACAAAGGGTTTTGGAGAAGGTGTAGAGAATTCAGCAATCACTTCAGGTGAATTGGCAGCTTTACGATAGCGTCGCTGAGCTGACTGCTAAGTAAGTTTATTGTTGTCAGGATGTGGTGAGGCGAGGCGAGCTAGAGCCCAGGCATACAGAGAGGGAGGGGAGTGAGACGCTGAGAGGGAGACGTGGGTGAGGGGTGAGGAAAGGTGGGAGATGAGCACCTCGGAAAATCAAACACCCGCTCCCTTCCCTGGAGAAGCCGCACGGCCGTCTGTGGCTGCATGATCTGGTGCTGTGCTGCACGGTGTGAAAGGGCCAATAACACGCTGAGTAATGGGATTGTGCCACTGTGGATTGTGCGCGAACAGGTGGGGTCCTTGGGTGTTCCCACAAGTCATTTTAGCGCTGGTCTGGATAAGACCGGATTGAGCATCTCTGACTTGCTGTTGCTCGGTATTCCACCTTTGAATGATTAGTCTGGATAGTGCAATTCACTTTCAGCACTCTGAAGCTACCAATTTTTTCACCAGCTTCCCTTGACCTTATACCTGCTGTGTACCAGTTTTATTATTGGTTTTGACGCACGAATCGCAAAACAAAATATCAGCATATATCATGCATATTAATGAAGACATAGACTCAAAAAGGTGTGAATGAATGATGGGTTCCCACTTCTCTGTGAGCGCTTTGAGTATCTAACAATAGAAAAGCGCGATATAAAATCTAATCCATTATTATTATTATTAAACGGATTGCACGCTTCTGCTCACTTAACAGACACAATCCACTCTGCACACGTTCAGCTGAGCGTGTGCTAGCGTGTTTTAGTGCACACAAACCTTTAGAAAACCAGGCTTGACTTTTGAGACATATTTTTGGGGGGGAAATCAGTGCGGCATCGTAAGGGTAGGCATGTGAGACAGAATAAAAAAACTAATATAACCATCAATCAATCAATCATCAATCATTCAAATTGTAATTATACAGCCTTTTAATCACAAGTGCCTCGAAGGGATGCATAAACCACATCCCCTGATCTGAAAAACTCCAAAAGGCCAAAGTGGCAAAAAAAAAGAAACCTTGGGACAGGGCTGCAGATGTGGCGACCCACCTGCTAGGTGATCGGCTGCAATAGATGCTAAGTGGGTGCAGTTATTGAATTATTCATGATAATGTGAGTGTCCAGTCCATTGTGAGGCTGGCAGAGGGTCGTAGGAGGTCTTCATCCAGGTCATAGAGGCGAGATCTACGGGTCACGATTTAGACAACCAAGCGCTTCTTCCAGACTGGTATCTCTCCAGAGATTATCCGTGGCCACCTGGTAACCGCTCCATGCAGGAGAGGGGGGCAGAATAGAGAAGCGGCAGGTCAACTGGTCTGGAGTATTTTCCAAAGCTAGAGTATATGGATGAGTTTTGAGGTGGGAATTACAAACCCTGTTTCCATATGAGTTGGGAAATTGTGTTAGATGTAATTATAAACGGAATACAATGATTTGAAAATCCTTTTCAACCCATATTCAATTGAATGCACTACAAAGACAAGGTATTTGATGTTCAAACTCATAAACTTTATTTTTTTTTGCAAATAATAATTAACTTAGAATTTCATGGCTGCAACACGTGCCAAATTAGTTGGGAAAGGGCATGTTCACCACTTTGTTACATGGCCTTTCCTTTTAACAACACTCAGTAAACGTTTGGGAACTGAGGAGACACATTTTTTTAAGCTTCTCAAGTGGAATTCTTTCCCATTCTTGCTTGATGTACAGCTTAAGTTGTTCAAGTGTCCGGGGGTCTCCGTTGTGGTATTTTAGGCTTCATAATGCGCCACACATTTTCAATGGGAGACAGGTCTGGACTACAGGCAGGCCAGTCTAGTACCCGCACTCTTTTACTATGAAGCCACGTTGATGTAACACGTGGCTTGGCATTGTCTTGCTGAAATAAGAAGTGGCGTCCATGGTAACGTTGCTTGGACGGCAACATATGTTGCTCCAAAACCTGTATGTACCTTTCAGCATTAATAACGCCTTCACAGATGTGTAAGTTACCCAGGTCTTGGGCACTAATACACCCCCATACCATCACAGATGCTGGCTTTTCAACTTTGCGCCTATAACAATCCGGATGGTTCTTTTCCTCTTTGGTCCGGAAGACACGACGTCCACAGTTTCCAAAAACAATTTGAAATATGGACACGCCAGACCACAGAACACTTCTCCACTTTGTATCAGTCCATCTTAGATGAGCTCAGGCCCAGCGAAGCAGACGGCGTTTCTGGGTGTTGTTGGTAAACGGTTTTCGTCTTGCATAGGAGAGTTTTAACTTGCACTTACAGATGTAGCGACCAACTGTAGCTACTGACAGTGGGTTTCTGAAGTGTTCCTGAGCCCATGTGGTGATATCATTTACACACTGATGTCGCTTTTTGATGTAGTACAGCCTGAGGGATCGAAGGTCACAGGCTTAGCTGCTTACGTGCAGTGATTTCTCCAGATTCTCTGAACCCTTTGATGATATTACGGACCGTAGATGGTGAAATCCCTAAATTCCTTGCAATAGCACTTTGAGAAAGGTTTTTCTTAAACTGTTCAACAATTTGCTCACGCATTTGTTGACAAAGTGGTGACCCTTGCCCCATCCTTGTTTGTGAATGAATGGAATCTACTTTTATACCCAATCATGGCACCCACCTGTTCCCGATTTGCCTGTTCACCTGTGGGATGTCCCAAATAAGTGTTTGATGAGCATTCCTCAACTTTATCAGTATTTATTGCCACCTTTCCCAACTTCTTTTTCACGTGTAAATTCTAAAGTTAATGATTATTTGCAAAAGAAAAAATGTTTATCAGTTTGAACATCAAATATGTTGTCTTTGTAGCATATTCAACTGAATATGGGTTGAAAATGATTTGCAAATCATTGTATTCCGTTTATATTTACATCTAACACGATTTCCCAACTCATATGGAAACAGGGTTTGTAAATGCTTCAACCAAAGTGGCCTCTCTACCTGTTGCCGGTAGGGAATTCCAGAGTACTGGAGCCTGAATAGAAAACACTCCAGAGCGTGCATACATTTTTGGGGCTCAGGGAATCACTAATAAGCAGGCGCTCTTTGAATGTTGATTTCTGGACAGAGCGCAAGGTACAATACAATCAGCAAGATAAGATGGTGCTCAACAGTTTGGTATTTTGTACATAAGTAATAAAACCTTAAAGTCGCATCTTGAGTGTACCGGGAGCCAGTGCAGGTAAGCCAGCATAGGAGTAATATGATCAAACTTTCTTGTCCTTGTCAAACGTCATTATAGTAGTGTACACACAATATCTAGTTCTCCAATTAACATTCATTTTTTACATCATAAATGTCAGGCAGGTTTGAAAGGCCATTTTTAAAAGTGAGTCAGTAGGCTCCATATTGATGTGTAGTTTAGTTACTGTAGTTCACACAATGTCAGTTCGGATTAGCACTCCCACCGCTCAACACCTCCTCACCCCCGGCTTTGAAGTCCTGGTGCTCCATGTCCTGCCGGTGCTTTAGCTCACATTTAGCACGTCTCATTGCATTAGTCTCACTTTGTCCCTCACCTTGCGCTGCAGCTCAAACCACTGTCCTCCAGAAATTTCCAGTCCTCGCTGATATTTGTCCATCACATTAAATGTGTGCTTAGGGGGTTGTCTTCATACTGTGTGCTGTGCAGTCATTTGTTAATTGTGGCCATGTGTGCTGCTGTGATCAGGGAAAATTGATCAGAAGCTCGCTCATCCTCGGCTCAGAGGGCATTTGACTAATCTGCCTGTTGTATTCCCTGCAGCTACACTTGATTTGTACACAGAGCCAAACGACAAGTCGGAGAGAATCCAAAATGAGCATTTTTTTTGTTGGGAGAAATTTCTAAAGTGTGTATTTCGATGTGCAAATGAACTTTCCACTTGCTTTTTATGTTATAAGGAGAATGTGTTTCATTTGGATAGAACCCGGCTTAAAAGAAAAAAAAAAAGCCCGTCGTCACATAATCTTCTTGCTGCTAACTATTAAGTGCATTCCTCAACTCCTTCAAAACACCTCCGTATTCCATCATATTTAAGGCCTCTGACATGTCATTACTTTGGATTAAGCAGTCACAAGTTCCACTGAGTTGGCTGCAGCCCGAGGGGGAGCAAAGAAAAGAGTACAGTAACTAGATTTGCCTCGACCCTGCTTTCATGATGACATTGAGCTTTTAGTTTAAAGTAGTGCAGTTGTACCTCTGGGTTTTTTTGTGTGTCACTAATCCTTTCCAAAAGGTCCCCTGAAAACCAGAACAATGTAAATCCAATAAATCCGTTCCAGACACCCAAAAATATGGACAAAAAGGCTTTTCCTAAAGAATAATTACATATCAACGCAAAATAAATTAAGGATGGAAATGGATAAAGGAACATTTCACAAGCATTTAACCTTTATTGAAGACTGTTTTTGGCAAAGACGGCAGGGTGCCACATCGTACTTTACTGCGAGTTGCCCCTAAATGTAATAGTGTCGCTCACCTTCTTTATCAAAGTGCTTGCTCCAGGGTGGCTTATGTGCAGCTGTCCTCTGTAAAAAAAAAAGCACCAACACTGAGTTACCAAAGTGTTTTCAATCATACTAAAACCAGTATGATAATACTAAGATACATCCATCCATTTTCTACCGCTTGTACCTTTCGGGGTCGCGAGGGGTGCTGGAGCCTATCTCAGCTGCATTCGGGCGGAAGGCGGTGTACACCCTGGACAAGTCGCCACCTCACCACAGGGCCAACACAGATAGACAACATTCACACTCCCGTTCACACACTAGGGCCAATACTAAGTAAATAATGTAAATTCTTTTGACCTGAGATCTACTGAATGTATTATTTTCTTTTTTCAAAGTCGCCTAAAATGGCACTAAAGGACTGTTTTAGTTACAGTGCCCTCCAAAAGTATTGGAACATTGAGGCCAATTCCTTTATTTTTGTTGTAGACTGAAAACATTTGGGTTTGACATCAAAAGATGAATATGAGACAAGAGTTCCAAATTTTTCAGCTTTTATTTCCAGGTGTTTACATCTGGATCTGATACATAACTTAGAAGATAGCATTATTTGTAATGCAACACAACATTTTTAGGTGAGCAAAAGTAATGGAACATATACACTTCAAATAGATTAAAGTGAATAAGACTTAATATTTACTTGCAGATCCTTTGCTTTCAATAAGTGCATCAAGCCTGTGAGCCATTGACATCACCAAACTTGTGCATTCTTCTTTTGTGATGCTTTACCAGGATTCCACCGCAGCCTCTTTCAGTTGTTTGTTTTGGGGGGTTACTCCCTTCAGTCGCCTCTTCAGCAGGTAAAATGCATGCTCTCTTGGGTTTAGTCTGAAGACTGACTTGGCTAGTCTAAAACCTTCCACTTCTTGCCCCTGATGAACTCCTTTGTTGTTTTGGCAGTGTGTTTTGGCTCATTATCTTGCTTCATGATGAAGGATCTCCTAATCAGTTTGGTTGCAACTTTCTTTAAATTAGCAGACAAAAATGTTTCTGTAGAATTCTGAGTTCATTTTGCTGCTGCCATCAATGAAGATGAAAGAGCCCGTCCCAGAAGAAGCCATGCAAGCCCAAGCCATGACATTACCTCCGCTGTGTTTCACAGATGATCTTGTATGTTTGGGATCATGAGCAGATCCTTTCTTTCTATGAACTTTTGCCTTTCCATCACTTTGGAAAAAGTTAAAAGTTAATCTTTGTCTCATCAGTCCATACAACTTTTTCCCAGAATTTTTGAGGCTCATCTCTGTACTTTTTGGAAAATTCCAGCCTGGCCTTCCTATGATTCTTGCTAATGAGTGGTTTGCATCTTCTGGTGTAGCCTCTGTACTTCTGTTCATGAAGTCTTCTGCGAACAGTAGATTGTGATACCTTCACTCCTGCCCTCTGGAGGTTGTTGCTGATGTCACTAACAGTTGTTTTAGGGCAGTGGTTCTTAACCTGGGTTCGATCAAACCCTAGGGGTTCGGTGAGTCGGCCTCAGGGGTTCGGCGGAAGTCAAGACACACCCGACTCATCGTGTAAATAAAAACTTCTGCCTATCGGCGTATTACGGATACGACAGCAGAAGTCAGACTGATTTGCAGTTGTGTAATTTGTTGTGAGTTTATGCACTGTGTTGGTTTTGTTGTTTGAACAAGGTGATGTTCATGCACGGTTTATTTTGTGCACCAGTAAAAAAACATGGTAACACTTTAGTATGGGGAACATATTCACCATTAATTAGTTGCTTATTAACATACAAATTAGTAACATATTGGCTCTTAACTAGTCATTATTAAGTATTTATTAATGCCTTATTCTGCATGGCCTTATTATAACCCTAACCCTCTAACCCTGGCCCTAACCCTCTAACCCTAACCCTAACCAAATAACTCTAAATTAAGTCTTTGTTACTTAGAATATGTTCCCCTAGTGTCCAAAAAACTCTAAGTCTTTGTTACTTAGAATATGTTCCCCTAGTGTCCAAAAAACTCTAAATTAAGTCTTTGTTACTTAGAATATGTTCCCCTAGTGTCCAAAAAACTCTAAATTAAGTCTTTGTTACTTAGAATATGTTCCCCTAGTGTCCAAAAAACTCTAAATTAAGTCTTTGTTACTTAGAATACGTTCCCCTAGTGTCCAAAAAACTCTAAATTAAGTATTTGTTACTATATGTTCCCCTAGTGTCCAAAAAACTCTAAATTAAGTCTTTGTTACTTAGAATATGTTCCCCATACTAAAGTGTTACCAAAAACATATAAGTTTGTCTTCAATTTGAAAAAAAAAAACATTTTATTTTTCACTAAAGAAGGGTTCGGTAAAAGCGCATATGAAACTGGTGGGGTTCGGTACCTCCAACAAGGTTAAGAACCACTGTTTTAGGGTCTTTCTTTATAGCTTTCACAAAGTTTCTGTCATCAACTGCTGATGTTTTCCTTGGTCTACCTGTTCGACGTCTGTTGCTTAGTACACCAGTGGTTTCTTTCTTCTTCAGGACATTCCAAATGGTTGTACTGGCTATGGCCAATGTTTGTGCAATGGCTCTAATTGATTGTCCATCTTCTCTTACCCAATCTGAAACTGAGCTGAGACATTCAGTGCCGTTTATTGTTTGAATAATCAATGTAATTGGGAGACACCTGGGCAACAAAACACACCTGTCACACCTTTTGCTCTCATGAAAAATGGGTAGGTTCAAACAAAAGGTGCTATCTTCTAAGTTGTGTATCAGAGCCAGATGTAAAAGCTGAAATGTTGATATCTTGTCTCATATTCATCTTTTGATGTCAAACCCAAATGTTTTCAGTCTACAACAAAAATAAACAAATTGACCTGAGAGCTACTGAATGTATTATTATTTTCTTTTTTTCTTATTCGTCTTTAATGGCACTAAAGCCACCACTCAAAACTCAAACCTCTGATGTCAAATTCCCCTGGTTTGTACAATTACACTAACAATAACACAACTCTTGTTTCCCAAAGGATTTACCAATGTCACCAACGATGTCATGGTGTGGCCCCCAGTGAGAGGCAGGAGGGACTCTCAATATTGGTGTCTTTATTCATGATTGACCGATACACACGCTTCCAGCTAGGTGGCAGCAGTGATTAAACTAATCAACAAGCAACCTCTTTACACAGTAGAAGTACAATGGCACCTCAATTTACGAATTATTGGTTCTGTAACGGAGCTCTTAACTCAAAACACTTGTATCTCACATCAACATCGCCCTTTTCAATTAATTAAAATACATTTTATTTATTATTCCTAAAACAGCACAAGTTTAACATGTAACATGTTGTTTAAAATATTAACTTTTAGATAGGAAATAGTTTAAAAATCCTTTTAACATTGTATTTATGGGGTATTTTGTGTGTAGAATTTTGGAGACAAAAATGTATTTATTCCATTTTGGAATGAGGATGTAAAATAAAATGTGGAAAAGGTGAAGAGCTGTGAATACTTTGTAGGCTACATGGTCAGTCATGTTTTTGATGATTTATTTCTTTAAATTACTGAATTTTTATTTCAATGCTCATTCTTCTCAGCATTCTCTTTAAACTCCCTTTCTCCGTTCCGTTGGTTGATGGTTGATGGTCAAACTCTGGCTATGAGATATTGCTAACGACGAGTAAAAAAAAATCTGTCCAGTAAGGGAGGGAGGTAATTTAGACAACTTAAAACTTAGACTTAAACAAACCTTAATGATCCACAAGGGAAATTAGTGTGAGAACCACTGCTGTAGGCTAATGTAGCAGTAGCATAGCAATTAAGTGATCCATATCTTTGTCCTGGTTGATCAGAACAATTTAGTCAAAGTTAAGAATAATACCTAATAATGAGGAAAAGTTACACTACAAGGTGATTTGTGCATCTCTGAATATGCTTACTGATTCAGCACCAGCAGTACTCTCCATATGCATGTTAGTTGTTTTCATCCTTCACAGCAGTTAACTTGAGAATTTGACGGTGGAGTATTTATTCTTTATTAATTATTTGTGCCTTACTCTCTACATGGTCACAGGTGAGCTGTAGCCTATCCCAGCTGACTTTGGGTGAGAAATTGGTTCCACCCTGGACTGGTCACCAATTATTACTCATATAGACAAACATTGACACTCACGTTCACAATTTAAAGTCTTCAGTTAACCTTACATGCATGTTTAATGGGATGTTGTATGCAAATCCACACCAAAGCTTTGTTTTTTAAACTCTGATCAGTAGCATTGGCTGGATTGTGTTCCTCAGTACTTACAGTGAAGTAAGCATTGTAAAAGTCACACTTTGTAGTTTCCATATGCCTTCTTGTCTGTACTTTTCAATCTTTTACTGTTCTAATTGAATTGGTGCATCGAGCCAAGATCAGTCTCCTTTGATAGCTTTCCCTTGATGCATTTTGCATTGTGTTGTCAGGTCTGCTCGTGTTGTAATAACCCAAATAGCCAAATGCTGCTCTTCTCTTCTTATAGTTGATTCTTTCCATCTCATTTTTCCAAGTACTGTGATGTATTTCTAATTCCAAAGTTCTTTGTGCAGTAAATTGAAACCTTGGTGTTTGTTGCTCAGCCTGGGGACTTAGTGTGACCTTATTCTTGGTAACCATCATTAGTTTCTTGATAACTTTACAGTATTTATTTCTCTGTTAGGTTATGCCAATAAGCCCTCAGGTCCTTTGTTTTGTTTTAATCATATTTGATGGGAGATTGTGACGATCCCAAGGCTGCTGCCAATAAGGTGGGGTGTACAGCAGTGATCTTCAATGGTTTCTCAGGGCAAGGATCCAGTAGCTATATATTTGGTGGAAAATTCTGTTTTACAATAAACTGGTCCCAACGGTACCTTGTTCACTGGTGATGTAACTTTAACCATGTTGTTTTGTCGTGTTACAAAACGATACATTTTTCTATTCTAAATACTTAAACATACTCTATCTGCTAGCTGAGAATGGGTTTTCGGCCAATCACAAATAACCTGACTGAGCCTTGTGATTGGAGGGACATGTTAATAAAGCGGTGCCCTGCTTGAAAGAGCTCCTGTATGATGCGGAATGTGTGCATTGCTGACTGAAAGACGTCTTTTGCCACCATTTATTTGACTCTTACATTTGTGGTCTAATCAACCCCAAACATTTGGGATGCAGTACCTAATGGTCACTGGTGTAAAATACACTGGGATCATACACATATCATATACAATACAAGGTGGTACGTCAACCGTAGGAAGCATGAAGTGCTCTAAAACTTGCTGGTAGACGGCTGCGTTGACCCTGGATCTCAGGAAACAGAGTGGACCGACACCAGCAGATGACATGGCACCCCAAACCATCACTGATGGTGGAAACTTTACACTAGACTTCAGGCAACGTGGATCCTGTGCCTCTCCTGTCTTCCTCCAGACTCTGGGACCTCGATTTCCAAAGGAAATGCAAAATTTGCTTTCGTCAGAAAACATGACTTTGGACCACTCAGCAGCAGTCCAGCTGGTGTCGGTCCACTCTGTTTCCTGAGATCCAGGGTCAACGCAGCCGTCTACCAGCAAGTTTTAGAGCACTTCATGCTTCCTGCTGCTGACCTGCTCTATGGAGATGGAGATTTCAAGTTCCAACAGGACTTGGCGCCTGCACACAGCGCAAAATCTACCCGTGCCTGGTTTACGGACCATGGTATTTCTGTTCTAAATTGGCCCGCCAACTCCCCTGACCTTAGCCCCATAGAAAATCTGTGGGGTATTGTGAAAAGGAAGATGCAGAATGCCAGACCCAAAAACGCAGAAGAGTTGAAGGCCACTATCAGAGCAACCTGGGCTCTCATAACACCTGAGCAGTGCCAGAAACTCATCGACTCCATGCCACGCCGCATTAACGCAGTAATTGAGGCAAAAGGAGCTCCAACCAAGTATTGAGTATTGTACATGCTCATATTTTTCATTTTCATACTTTTCAGTTGGCCAACATTTCTAAAAATCCCTTTTTTGTATTAGCCTTAAGTAATATTCTAATTTTGTGACACACGGAATTTTGGATTTTCATTTGTTGCCACTTCAAATCATCAAAATTAAATGAAATAAACATTTGAATGCATCAGTCTGTGTGCAATGAATAAATATAATGTACAAGTTACACCTTTTGAATGCAATTACTGAAATAAATCAAGTTTTTCAAAATATTCTAATTTACTGGCTTTTACCTGTGTATATATATATATATATATATATATATATATATATATATATATTTTTTTTTTTAATAATAATTTTTTTTTTCTTAATGAATTTATTAATCAATCCAACAAAACAATACACAACAATACCATAACAATGCAATCCAATTCCAAACCCGACCCAGCAACATTCAGAATAGCAATAAACAGAGCAATTGAGGACACACAAACACGACACGGAACAATCCAAAAGTAGTGAAACAAAAATGAATATTATCAACAACAGTATCAATATTAGTAACAATTTCAAAATAGCAGTGATTAAAAATCCCTCATTGATATTATCATTAAAAAAATTAATACATTAAAAAAAAAGAACAATAGTGTTACAGTGGCTTACACTTGCATCGCATCTCATAAGCTTGACAACACACTGTGTCCAATATTTTCCACAAAGATATAATAAGTCATATTCTGGTTCATTTAATAGTTAAAACAAATTGAAATAATGGATCCCATATTCCAATATATGACTCATTATTATCTAAACTAAATGCAGTTTTTTCTACTGATATCATCTCCATAGCTTGTGTGTACCAGTCAGTAAGAGTTGGACTATCAACATCTATCCATTTTTTTTTAATATTACCCTTTTTGTTATTATGGATATTGAAAGAAAAGCATTTTTACTCTTTGATGACACGTTACTAAATTGATGGAGATCCCCAAGAATACAAGTTTGCAGTGTCATCGGGATGTTTATATTAAGGAATGTGATTGCTTCTTTTGTTGTTTTCAACCATAACTCTTTTAATCTCTGACATTCCCACAATAAATGAACAAGAGTTCCCTCAGCTGCCCGACACTTCATACATAACTTGCTATCTACTACACCAATTTTAAACAGCTGAGAAGATGTAAAATACAATCTATTCAATATCTTAAATTAAGTCAGCTTATCTTTAATGCTTCTAAAGGGCTTATTGGCATTTTTCCAAATATCATTCCATGATATGTCTCTTTCATCTAAAATGTTTAAGTCCATCATCCATTTCCGAACACATGGATCATTTGCATTTCTAGTGTGGTGTTCATGTATTATTCCATAAAATAGTTTAATTAATTTCTTAATTGTATCTTGATTAAAAAGTGCATCTTCCAGTTCATGGATATTTAAGGACATACTTTCAGAGGATATGCATTTATTTACAGCGTGTTTTAAAGAGATACAATTTAAAAAATGATTTCTGGGTACATTATATTGATCAACTAAATCATTGAACGGTTTAAAAGAGTTTTTATTAATAATGTGATGAGGTTTAGTAATACCTCTGTCTTTCCATGTTGTCCATTTAACCACATTTTTATTAATTATGATATTAGGATTGTACCAAAGCGGTTGATTGAATCATTGACTTGATTCCTAGTATTTTCTGACACAGTTTTAGAATGTTAAAGGTGGCTTCTATTGGGCTCTGCCTCAATTCATTAGGTATTTTTTTAATATAATATAAGCTCCCCACGTCAATGTCCAAATTCATTAACATATTTTTTTCTATGTTGATCCAGTCCTTATCTGCAGAAGAATGAAATAAGTGGCTTGCTTGTTCACAACCGAAGGAGATATAGTAATGTAAGAAGTTTGGTAATTGTAGTCCTCCTTTATCTTGTGTACAAGAAAACCTTAAGTATGAACATCTGGTCTTCTTTCCACACCATATAAAATGTGATATTGTATGTATTTTCTTAAACCAACTTTTATTAATTAGGACAGGCATCATTTTCAGTATATAATTAACTGCTGGCTGTATACTCATTTTTACTATGTTCACCCGACCCAAAAGTGATATTTGGAGACGTGACCAGCGTTCCAATTTGGATGCTATCTTATTTTTTAAATGTTTAAGATTTATATCTCTGCTTGTATAAAGGTTTGGTGTAATATGTAGTCCTAGATATATGATATCTGCCTCTTTCCATTTAATTTCGGAGTTCTGAACTTGTGATTTCTTGCAGTGTTTATTAAGTCGTAATATCTCACATTTTTCCCAATTGACTTTATACACTGATAAACAGCCTTATTCAGTGATGACATTATTGATATAGTGAAGAGAGGAGTTAACATGTGACAGGTAGAGAATTATGTCGTCACAATACATCGATAGCTTATTATACTGAGAGCCAATTTTTATACCATGAATATTATTTTCACTTCTTATTTTTGCAGCGAAGGGTTCAATAACCAAATTTAATAATAATCCAGATGCAGGACATCCCTGTTTTACTCCTCTTTTTAAACGAAAAAGGTTCTGAAATATGATTATTGGTTTTGACTGATGCCATGGGCCTTGTATAAAGCATCTTAATCCATTGTATAAAATTATCTCCAAATCCAAATTTACGTAATATGCAAAACATAAATGACCAGTTTATGCGGACGAATGCCTTCTCCGCATCAACAGTACATACTGCTGTGGGATAAGGGAGACTTCTAGCATAGTCAATAACATTAAACAATTTCCTTGTATTGACCTACCATAAAGCCAGTTTGGTCAGTATGAATTAATTTTCCTATTACATTTGATAATCATGTGGCTAAGATTTTTGCCAAGATTTTATTGTCCATATTGGCTAGAGATAAAGGACGATAATTACTGCAAATCAATGGGTCTTTATCTTGTTTATGTATCAATGAGATATGAGAAAAATTTAAGGTTGGAGAAAACAATTGTTTATTAAATGAAGATTGGTACATTTGTAATAATAGAGGAGACAAATCTTCACTGAATATATAATACAATTCTGTATTGTAGCCATCAGGGCCAGGAGATTTATTTTTTGCAAATGAATTTATAGCTTTTTGAATTTCCATTAACTGTATAGGTTCCTCCAGTGATTTTTTTTGTCATGCTCTGATAAGGATGGCAGTTGTATTGCGTTTAAATATGACTGCATAGCTTCTATGCTACAATGTTTCTCAGGCTTATATAGATTTGTATAAAATGTTCTAAACGTTTCATTGATTTGCTTAGGATCAACAGAAATACTACCATCTGAAAGTTTAATATTAGATATATGATTTCTAGTCATTTGCTTCTTTAATCTTAACGCAAGGAGCTTTCCAGCTTGCTCGCCGTATTCATGAAACTTTAATTTTGCCCTATTAATTTTATATTCAACCTTCTGCTTTATTATATTATCATATTCCATTCTTTGTTTGCAAAGTTAGATCCATGTTTCCTGATTATACTGTTTGGACAATGTGTCCTGAAATTGTTTGATTCCATTCAATAATTCATTTTCTTCAGCACGTTGTTTTTTATTCTTAAAGCCTGCAATCCTAATAAGTTCTCCTCTTTCACAACATTTAAGTGCTACCCATATTGTGGAGATGTCAGAGACAGAATCCTGGTTATTTTGAATAAAATCTGAAATAAATTATTTAATTTGTAATTTATTTTCCTCACTTTCTAATAAAGAAATATTAATTTTCCATTGTTTGAATTGGAAAGCGACAGGAGGAAAGCTTATGTCGATTTGAATTGGACTATGATCAGAAATAATTATTGGGTGAATTTTAGCCTGCATGTTTTCTACAATTGCCTTAGGAACAAAGAACATATCAATTCTTGAAAATGACTGATGTCTGTTTGAATAAAAAGTGAAATCCTTCTCATATGGATTTAAGGTTCTCCAAATATCTATTAGGTTAAGAGTTTGCATTAATTTCAGAAGAGAAAAAAAAGATTTCTTGTGTTCAACAATCTTATCAGTTTTATCAATATTTGGATTTATTGTTAAATTTAGATCTCCACCCATAATAATATCAGAATCAACATAATCTGCCAATTTGAGCTCCATGTCACCAAAGAATAAAGGTTTATCATCATTGGGTGCATATAAGTTTACCAGTGTGATATTGTTATTATCTATATGGCAGTTAATAATCATATATCTACCCTCTGGATCTAAAAATATAGTATTTATAATATAGTTAATCTTTTTGTTAAACATTATAGCAACACCAGATCTTTTGGAGGACAGTCCAACACCAACTATCTCACCAGCCCATCCCCTTTTCAGATATTTTAAATGTTCGGTTTTCAAATGGGTTTCCTGTAAAAAAGCAATATCAGTAGAAAGATTGTTTAGATGCTTCAGAATTTTTCTTTGTTTCACCTGTTCATTTGCACCTTTTACATTCCAAGATATAATTCTCAAACATTTTCTAGTCATTGCAATAACTTATGTTTGTGTTAACTGGTTTTCTTCCTTATCTGACAAAAATTATCAAACATAACATTTAGTAAATGTGTCCTCTCAATGTATAATTTAACTGGGTTATTTTTTCTTGCATGCACGTGTGGAGTTCGGGAAACAATGACCAGCAAGGCCAAGCTGTAGGTGACGAACCTAAATACTGGCGGGCTAATTGCGAGCAGGTGTGCCACCAGGTCCGCCCCTCGCCGAGGACAAATCACTAAAACACAGGTGCAGACAAAAAAGAAGGCAGGAACACACTAAAACACAACAGATTAGGTTCAGCTGCCTCTGATTAGTGTTCGGGACGCTCACCTGCTCCTGGGCACTAATCAGAGAGCTACTTATTCCCGTTTATCGCCACAATCAGTCTGGCTTCCTTCTGTAACGACGTGGTCGCATGGTTATGCGCGGGTCGTTCTCCCAAGATGCAGCAAGAAACTCCGGAGGCAAAGTGCAGGTAAACAATGATTTTTTTGCATAAATCGTGCAGGAAAATGCAGAAAAAACAAACAAGCGTGCCAATAGCACAGGAGGCAAAGCTAGGGAAGAGGCTAACGCGGGAGCTAGCTAATAAACAGGAATCAAGAATAAAAAATATAGCCGACGTTAACCGCTGCGTAGTACAAACAAGGAAGCCAGACTGATAGTGGCGAGAAACGGGAATAAGTAGCTCTCTGATTAGTGCCCAGGAGCAGGTGAGCGTCCCGAACAGTAATCAGAGGCGGGTGAACCTGATCTGCAGTCATGGCAACTAAAACACAAACCCAGGGGTACTGAAAACAGAGCTGAGGTAGTTAAACTAACAGAACAAAACATGATCCGGGCAACGGATCATAACACAATATTTCTTATCTAAAAGTTAGGTTTTCTTTTTAAAATGCATGTTACTTATTAAAATTGTGCTGTTTTTGAGAGGGCAAACAAAGATGAATTTTTTTCAAATCATTTAATTTGGCTGGGCTGATTTGAGGCACAAGATACACATACAAGATACAAGTTACAAGCTCTGTCATCCAACAAGGTGAGCTCGTAAATTGAGGTAATCCTGTACAGAATATTCTAGTGAAATACTTTAACTTTGGAACATCATCAGCACTTCAGTGTTTTCCCAGTCCTTGAAGTTAAATGCAAGCAAAGGTGTAAATGCATTTAGTTTGCCTCTTTGGAATTGAGACACACTTCCTGTGAGAAGCATAGGAATCCAGTAGGAGAGATTTGAGAGTCCCTTGTAATTAGGCTGGTGGGTGGATACATTTCATTATGCCTAGAGATAGAGGTGGCTAAACTCTGTGTTCCCCTGTAATCCTTCCACTCCGCTGCCCATTATGACTCAGCCCTAATCCACCGTAGTAAAAGTCATCACATTTCTGCAGCCACACTGGGCCAAGCGAGTCAGCTGCCTCGGGCGCATTGACACCAGGCTTGTCTCCCGTGACTGAAATCGCCTCTGCACACGGCTGAAGTTTTCTTCCTCCTGGGCTGAATAAGAATAGAGAGCACACAGTTTAGCTGCCCCGGTTCACAGATAAGGCTAACGACTGTAATTGGCCCTCAGGGAAAGAGATACTCTAGATGATAGAGATTTGTCATCAGTCACCAAGTTCAGAGTTTGTTTGGGAAGTGTGGAGAATGCATATATTTTTAAGAGTTCTTTCTTTATTCATAGTCAATGTTTAAATCAGCTAATATTTCCCATGTGTACACTTTGTTCTTGTATCTTATGTCCGCAAGTAAACTCTTGTGCTTTACCTTGAAGGCGTTGGAATGTGTATTGGGAGTATGATGTAGTCCCTTTTTATCTAATCTGTTTGAACAATGAGGCTGTATTCCTTTCTGGGCGGGTGGGGGCTGTTTTCGTACTTAATAAGCTGTCTCTTTCCGTTGGATTTTTTTTTACCTCTTCTAGATGTTGCTATTAACGCACTGTAAGACTGGTCTCCTAAAGCTTTAGTAAAACTTGATAATATTCCTATTCTGTCTTGATGGTCCTTCTCACTCACCATATATGTCATCCAAAAGAATTTGGGATTGACCAGTGACTTTTATTCCCTGAGAGAAGGACTGGTCTGACGCAACAGAAGAAAGGAACTATGAAGGTGTTACAAGAACTTCACATTGTCGGCAAAACATCTTTTATATTCCTTTTCATTTAGGCTCAGTTAAATGTTTACTTTCTTGAAGGTAAATAGGAAAGAAGAGGAAGGTTGAAAATTAGTTATCGTAATTGCAATCCAAGTCTAAACTTTGATGAGCTGCCAGATGTTCATTATCGAGAACAGCAGCCTCTTGTTGTGGTGGGTAGTTTCTCCCCCCCGGATTCTCAACAATCAACAATCAGCATCTCTGTTGCCTGGTCAGAAACATTTATTGGAAGCAAGTGAGAGGGCGTCGACAACATTTTTATTTGTGGTTCACCAACAGGTTCTGACGTGCCCGGAGTTAGACAAATGCGTGCAGACAAGCATGATTAAAAGCAGGAAATGAACAATAAGGGCCGATAGTGTTGGAATACAAAGATGGAGTTTGACGAATGGGCTTCAAACGAAGCTGCATTGAAGTGTGGGGGGAGGGGATTTGGAAATGAAGGGCTGAGTGATGAGAGATGAGGTGATGCAGGGAGCAAGGGAAGTGGTGCTCCTGCAGAGCATGCAGAGCTGGCACAATCCTCAGTGAGAGGAAAAGTTTAATATCATGGAAGGACAGCAATGTGGACTGACGGAGAGCGATGGAGGAGATTATTAGGATCAGGATGCTCTGACACTAAGATAGATGATGAAACTTCAGAAGGGTTTTGAGAGTGAATGTTAGTGTGTGGGTCGTCCCCCCTCCCCGAATATCACACCAAAACATCTGTTGTCTATACGTTCCTTATGAATCTTTCATGGAGACCAGCGATAATTCAGCAGAGTCGACAATTTTGTGCAAACATTCTTTGTGAAGATGTTGTCTTTTAAAGGGGAACTGCACTTTTTTGGGGAATGTGGACAATTGTTCACAGTAATAATGAAAGACATGAAGCCGGTGTTTTTAATAATGCGTTCTAACTCATAAATAACGTCCTTTATTTCATCCATGAAACCCAATAAAAAACATCTAAAAACCGCCAACAATACTCCATTTGAATATTAACCAACTATTAGTTATATTGTTATTATAAGTGCTAACGCATACAAAGTATTTATAGCGGCGCCGTGATCACTAGTGTGTGTCCCTATGTTTACATCATCG
Organism: Nerophis lumbriciformis; assembly: GCF_033978685.3. Classification (NCBI taxonomy): domain Eukaryota; kingdom Metazoa; phylum Chordata; class Actinopteri; order Syngnathiformes; family Syngnathidae; genus Nerophis; species Nerophis lumbriciformis. The sequence goes on from NC_084551.2 coordinate 21,946,641, forward strand.
AGTGGTAAGGTGCTTCCTCTTGCTTCCTCGTTTCCTTTGCTGTGTGGAACTTTATTGGAAAGTAGATGAACGAGGGCGCATTCCGAAAAGTTGGTACACTTTGACAAACATGGCGAGAACGACACAAATGGGAATATATTAACATCCTAGCAGTCGGCATCCTAATGACAGCAGACATTGTACAGTAAATGCTGATTTTTGTTTGTTTGTTGCGTCTCATGAAGTCTGCAGTGAGTAATAATCAGTGATGTTGTTGAAGGAAAAAGTGAAAGTAGTGATGCGTTTTTTAAAATTAATATGTATGCTTAGTCCATGGTTCTCGCCCGGAAAAGGGTGGAGTGCCATCTCCGGGTTGGGGAGGAGATCGTGCCCCAAGTGGAGGAGTTCAAGTACCTCGGAGTCTTGTTCACGAGTGAGGGAAGAGTGGATCATGAGATCGACAGGCGGATCGGTGCGGCGTCTTCAGTAATGCGGACGCTGTATCGATCCGTTGTGGTGAAGAAGGAGCTGAGCCGGAAGGCAAAGCTCTCAATTTACCGGTCGATCTACGTTCCCATCCTCACCTATGGTCATGAGCTTTGGGTTATGACCGAAAGGACAGGATCACGGGTACAAGCGGCCGAAATGAGTTTCCTCCGCCGGGTGGCGGGGCTCTCCCTTAGAGATAGGGTGAGAAGCTCTGCCATCCGGGGGGAGCTCAAAGTAAAGCCGCTGCTCCTCCACATCGAGAGGAGCCAGATGAGGTGGTTCGGGCATCTGGTCAGGATGCCACCCGAACGCCTCCCTAGGGAGGTGTTTAGGGCACGTCCGACCGGTAGGAGGCCGCGGGGAAGACCCAGGACACGTTGGGAAGACTATGTCTCCCGGCTGGCCTGGGAACGCCTCGGGGTTCCACAGGAAGAGCTGGACGAAGTGGCTGGGGAGAGGGAAGTCTGGGCTTCCCTGCTTAGGTTGCTGCCCCCGCGACCCGACCTCGGATAAGCGGAAGAAGATGGATGGATGGATGGATGGATGTATGCTTAAAATGAGCAAAATATGGAAATATTAAATGTTATTATAAATGTACCTGTTACTACATTACATATATACTTACATCATGTTTATAAAACCTTAATGGAGGTGTTTGGATGTTTTTAAGGGCTTTGTAGGCAGAATACAGCGGCTCCCAAAGGCTTCATTCTAAGCAGACTTTTGATTGCATTAAAAAAAATGCATCTGTTGTCATGTGTTTCATAATTATTGTGAACGATAGACAAATTTCCCAACAAAATTGCAGTTCCCCTTTAAGATTACCGGTAGCAATAGTAGCCTCACTACCAGTTTTCTGTTGACACAAACCCACCCATGCAGTCATGTGATGTTTGACTTAATGCTAACAATGAGTTCTCCGCCAGGCTTATCATCATACTTGCCAACCCTCCCGAATTTTCCGGGAGACTCCCGAAATTCAGCGCCTCTCCCGAAAACCTCCCGGGACACATTTTCTCCCGAAAATCTCCCGAAATTCTGGCCTCCAGGTCCGCATGGATTAATGTTGTTGTAATATATTGAGTTGGAGGCAATAAACAGGCGAGGGGATGAAGTACGTCTCTTCACTGTAGACTTCAGAACAGACTCACACACTTGACGTCAGGTGCGCATTTTGCGCAACACCACGTAAATCGTTGGCCAACCAAAAAGTAACCACAGTACGCTATAGCCAACATTCACCAGGAGATGGCAACAGACAAACTGCACTGTGCGCTGTCTCTGTCCCTCTTGATATATATATATATATATATATATATATATATATATATATATATATATATATATATATATATATATATATATATATAAGAAAATACTGCACTTTCAGTGAATTCTAGCTATATATATATATATATATATATATATATATATATATCAAATCAAATCAAATCAACTTTATTTATAAAGCACATTTAAAATTTACCACAGTATATATATATATATATATATATATATATATATATATATATATATATATATATATATATATATATATATATATATGAAATACTTGACTTGGTGAATTCTAGCTGTAAATATACTCCTCCCCTCTTAGCCACGTCCCCAACCACGCCCCGACCCACCCCGACCACGCCCCCACCCCCCTACCCCCCACCTCCCGAAATCGGAGGTCTCAAGGTTGGCAAGTATGCTTATCATTCACACACCAAAGTCCCCGCCCCATATTTTACTTTGTGTTAGCGAACGGTGGAAATGTTTTCTTCCAGATAAAGGTCTGATAGATCAGTTTGAAATGGTGCCCCCAAGCCACAGGACTTAAAGTTGAACTGTACTTTTTTGGGAATTTTGCTTATAATTCACAATCCTTATGTGAGACAAGCTGACATATATTTTTTTCTTTGTGAATTCTAACTAATAAATAAACGCTAGCAAAAGTCAGCTAACAATAGAGCTAATCGGAGTCGCTTTATTCCGCCTATAAAGCGCTCTAAAAAACATCCAAAAACCTCAATCATTGTTTTATATACATGTTGTAAGTATATATGTAACATAGTCATGGACACATCCATAATATTATATAATATTTACGTATTTTGCTGATTTCAAGCATACGGCGGCGTATTCATTTCACGCGTCACAATGTTTGCTATTTCCTTCAACAACAACAAACAGTACTAGTCATGACAGAATTCATGGTAGACAAACAAAGAATACTTTGGGAGGAATGATGACGCAGAATCTTATATTTTTGAGCCTGAAAATAAGGATTATGAGCGACAAGTTTTAATAGCTGCGTTCTAAACAGATGCAGCTCTAATGAAACACTGAGCATCATGTAGCAGTATTGCAAAGTGCTAAACAAGAAATACAAACAACTAACATAATAAAATAATCACTTACAGTACAATGTCTGCTCTCATTAGAATACCGACTGATGGAATTTTTATATATTCCCGTCTAGATGAAGAATGCATGACCGCAAGTTTAAAAATAAAAAAAAGGTAATGCAAAACAGCATATTTTTGTGTCTTTGTCGCCATCCCCGGGTTTAAGCTTTTGGTACCGGTACCCAAATATTGGTATCGGGACAACAGTACTAGGATGCATGGCGTAGTGGGTATAGCGGCCGTGCCAGAAACCTGAGGGTTACAGGTTCCCTCCCCGCCTCTTGACATCAAAATCGCTGCCGTTGTGTCCTTGGGCAGGACACTTCACCCTTGCCCCCGGTGCCGCTCACACTGGTGAATGAATGATGAATTAATGATAGGTGGTGGTCGGAGGGTCCGTAGGCGCAATCTGGCAGCCTCGCTTCCGTCAGTCTACCCCAGGGCAGCTGTGGCTACAAACGTAGCTTACCACCACCATGTGTGAATGAATGATGGGTTCCCACTTCTCTGTGAGGGCTTTGAGTATCTAACAATAGAAAAGCGCGATAAAAATCTAATCCATTATTATTATTATTATTATTATAGTACTAGTATCCATACCTAACTGAATGTTCAATAAACAAAAATGGTCTTTGGCATTGACTACCAGTTGTGTTTATTTGTAGTTGTTTAATATTCAGGGGTTAAAATCATAACTAAAATACTTTCTCTAATGATACCTTGTTATCACTGCTTCTCTCACAGTTTCTGTTCTCTTGGTCTCATTTCCGTGCCCTTTTACTGACGCCATCTCTTTGTGTTATGCCGCTTGTTTGTACGCTTCACCTGCTCTCATTTATCATTGCCTCCTGTGTCATACAATCAGCTCCTTTTCCACCCTTGTGTCGCTCTCAGCTGTCTCTTGTTGTGTAATTAGTCAGTTGGTATAACGCCTCCGGTTTTTGTTCATTCTTTTCGGTTCCCTGTCACAAGTTGACGCATTGCACATGCATCGAGCTGCTCATGCGTCGGTGTTGTTCGGACTTCTCAGCTTTACGTGTTGTGTTTGTTTGTTTCCTGTGTGGTTTCCTGTGATTTCTACCCTCCAGTGACTTCTTGCTGTTAATCACAAAATTGACCAAGCAGATTCTGCAGCCAGTTGGAGAAAAAAAAAAGTTACTGCTCCTAAACACAAGATTGGAAAGAACTTTATTGATGTACACATGTGTGAATAGAAATAGGTAGGGTTGTACGGTATACCGGTATAAGTATAGGACCGCAATACTAAACTTGCAATAAGAAACATATGTTTAATGTACCGCAAGATTTTTTGTTAAAATAAAGCCAATAATGCAATTTTTTGTGGTCGCCTTTATTTAGAAAAGTACCGAAAAGTATCGACATAATTTTGGTCCCGGTAACGGTACCAAAATATTGGTATCGGGACATCACTAGAAGTAAGCAATCATTTATGCCACATTCCCGACTCTGGCAGAAATTTCTGCAATACTGGAGGTTCTGAGGCAATTAAATAGTTTGTTGGCTGAACGGTGTGTCATCTCTTATGATTCAAACCAGTGTTTTTAAACCTTTTGTGAGCCAAGGCACATTTGTTTTCATTGAAAAAATCCCAAAGCACACCACCAACAACATAAAAAAATTTAACTCATCAGCCGATATTAACAATAAAAAGTCGTTCTCACAATTGTTGGATATGACTTTAAAACCATAACCAACCTTGCATCAATATAGCTCTTGTCTCAAAGTAGGTGTACTGTCACGACCTGTCACATCACGCCGTGACTTATTTTGAGTTTTTTTGTGTTTTCCTGTGTGTAGTGTTTTAGTTCTTGTCTTGCGCTCCTATTTTGTTGTTGATTGTCATGTCATGTACGGATGTACTTTGTGGACGCCATCTGCTCCACACGCTGTAAGTCTTTGCTGTCGTCCAGCATTCTGTTTTTGTTCAGTTTTAGTTTCGTTTTGCATAGCCTTCCCTAAACTTCAACGCCTTTTGTTTATTTTTGGTTTAAGCATTAGATACCTTTTTACCTGCACGCTGCCTCCCGCTGTCGTCAGCATATTTGGATCACGACAAGCTCTAGACAGTACAGACACTCAACAAAGGCTCATGTCCATCCATCCATCCATTTTCTACCGCTTGCCTCTTTTGGGGTCGCTGGAGCCTATCTCAGCTGCATTTGGGCGGAAGGCGAGGTACACCCTGGACAAGTCGCCACGCAGGGCCAACGCAGATAGACATTCACATTTGCGGAATATAATTACTGGTTTGCGTAAATGTTTTTAACCCAATTAGGTGAAATGACATAATCTCCCACGGCACACCGGACAATATCTCACGGTACTGATCTAAACCAGTAGTTATCAAACTTGTTTCACCAAGTACCACCTCGGCTCTCCAAATACCAACAATAAAATACTGTGGCGTAAAAGGCCTGTGTATTCATTAAAAACAAGGCAAAGGTTTTATTTAAAAAGTATATTTTGTATTTTTGGCCACTGTAACACTACACACAGTTTGAACAGTAACAGTGTGTTTGAATATAGTAAAATAAAACACTGTACTTTAATCAGATGATTCTTTGGCGTACCACCAGTGGTACATGTACCACAGTTTGACCCTTTTAATACTGCACACCAAATCTGATTTTTTTTGCCCTCAAGTGACACAGATATGATTTATTTTGCCACAATGCTCCACAGCGCTTCAAATTTGATCTTTTCGCATCAGATTTGGGCCACAACAGGAGGTAGTATAAACTGGATTTGAGTCAAATTTTTTCAAATGTGACTGCAGTGTAAACGGCAATGCGACCTGAATGTGGCCTGAATGCAACTTTTACTGCATCTTTGGGCGAGCTCCGTCATTTTTGTGCACAGCACAATTACTTTCCTTAATGCAGTTCTCTTCTCCCTCCTTCCGCAGTTGTTTTCCATCATCTGCCTACTTCTTCTACACAAACCGCTTATCTGTGACATTCATGTTTTTCTCGCGTTGTAGCAGCTTCCTCGTTCATTTACGGAATTCGCCGTTCTGTCAAAATGAAACGTTTGAATAAAAAAAAAGCTACCAGTGATGTCTATTGATTTAAATTATACCTTAAAGGGGAACTGCACTTTTTGGGGAATTTTGCCTATCGTTCACAATCATTATAAAAGACACGCCGATGGATGGATTTTTTTTTTTTATGCATTCAAACTTGTAAATAAAAATAAGTAAAAGTTTGCTTACAGCGTAGCCAATGGGAGCGTCTCTATTTTGCCCAAAAAAATCTGATAAATAACCATTCAAAAAGTGCAGACAATACTGCATTTACAATTTGTGACTTCAATATTAACCAAGTATTAGTGATATTGTTATTATAAGCGCTAACGCAGACAGACTATGTGTGGTCTTAAAGTATCAATGATTGTCACACACACACTAGGTGTGGTGAAATTTGTCGTCTGCATTCGACCCATCCCCTTGATCACCCCCTGGGAGGTGAGGGGAGCAGTGGGCAGCAGCGGTGCCGCGCCCGGGAATCATTTTGGTGATCTGCTGCTTTCTCGCTTCCTTGCTCCCTGTAAGTTTATTCTAGATCATAAATCATCCATCTCACTTGGACATGAGACGTCTGAGTAGGTATTCCAACAAGTTGGGACACTTTGACAGCCATTTAGGACCCGAAACTGGTAGGACAACATGAAAAGACTCTTGGTCGCCCCGCCCCCTACCCATTTTCTTCTCGAAGAAAAGGGGTAGCAGCAGACGTTGCAAAGAAAGTGATGTTTTATTATGTTTGTTGGCTCTCATAAGTCTGCTGTGAGTAATAATCAGTGATAAAGAAAAAAAAGCAAATGTGATGCGTTTATTAATTAAAAACGCCACATATGCTTAAAATTATGAAAATAGTTAAATATTTAATGTGCTCGTTATTACATTACGTATATACAGTACTTACAGCATGTATATACAGTAAAACCCTAATGGAGGTGTTTGAATGTTTTATAAGGGCTTTATAGGCAGAATTGTGCGGTTCCCATAGGCTCCATTGTAAGCACACTTTTTATTGCATTTATTTAATATTTAGATTACAAAAAATTAAACATCCATCGTCATGTTTTTCATATTGATTGTGGATAATAGGCAACATTTATAGAAAGTGCGATTCCTCTTTAAGTTTCGAAACGGCAATTTAGATGTCAAATAATAATACTCACTTACTTGTAGCGCTTGTGACAGGTCACATCTTTATCCACAAGAGGTAGCGCGATTCAAACAGATCTTTTTGACTTTTGGTCAACTTCCTGTGTTTACACTTTATCCAACTGTGCATGCAAGTGACACATTTCGGCCACATTGGGGTCTGTGCGCGTTTACTCAGGGGTCTGATAAAGATCGCATTTTACTTGCAGTGCACAGTCAGCTGGAAAAAAATTGATTTAGAAAAACTCTGACTTGGTCCACTTTGGCCTGCAGTGTAAACATAGTCTTTGATAATCACTGATCCAAACCACAATTCCAATACAATGGTTTGTCTTCATCAGCATGCTACAGCCAACAGTGCCATCCCTTCCTCTTTGTGCTTACATCCACACTCCCAGTGTCGCACCCTAGTACTTTGCACTCTTCCACAGTCACCTCTATGGTGTCACCCTTTATCTTTTTCCACAGTGCTCTCAGGCACACTTTTAGTAGCCACTGTGCTTTTGCAGCTGACAGTCAGCGCTCCGATGCCTTGGCCCACAGTCACTTCCCCAATGGCCTTCTGTCTGTTGGTCAGTCTCCAGTGCTTTACAGTCTCAACCAGACTCACACTGCTTCCTCTTGTTTCAGCAATGATATAGCGTGTACTGCGTCCCTTGATACCTGTCATCACCTTCTGTCCCTTGGAGCAGCTCTGAAGATTCCCACGTTCATGGCATCTCAGACATTTGTGATGACTCATGACAGCTAGACGCTGTGGCTGGTTGCCAGGGATTGTTGTTGTCGGACATTCGTTGGTGTAGGTTTTTGCAGTTATTAATTTGCAATCGTAATTTGAACCTGATTAGTCATTTTATCTGCAGTCTATTACAGGTTTGAGCACAGGGTGAAATTAAAGCTTTACAATTCAGATGGTATTATCAGACTGTGACCTTGTTGGTGTTTTTAAATGAGTGCACATGCCTTTCCAAATGTTAGCTGTGGGCAGGCGTCCCTTCTGCTGACCATTATTTTACCTCTGTGTCATCAATGCTAATGTGATGCCTTGAAGCTCCAATGCACCACCAACCAATGTCAATATTGTCACTAAAATAATGTATTCTGGCTACAGAAGTACTTTGTTGAGCACTGACTTTGAAAGGGCAAATTATTGAGAAAAGGTGGTATTATTTTGCATTAATTCAGTGTCATAGTTCCACTCTCACATCGTACACATCATAACAAGTAACAGACCTTTAATTTAATTCAAGTGCGATGCTGTATGATTCTTAAGATGATGGTTCACCTTCATTCTTAGTTGACCGCCAACTCAGGGGCGGCATTGGTAGGTGGCTACTTTCTGAAAAGCGCAGAACCTGAAAAACTCGGCAGTAACGTCAAGATGCATCATGTCTGTTTTGGACTCTTGTGTTATTTTTCCTGTGTTTAGTGTTTCTTCCTCCCCAGCACTCTTATTTTGGTTCCTTTTCCTGTTTTTGGTCTGTCTTTCTGTGACTTCACTACTGTTTCTGAAGCCTGTTCCTGCTTGGCAATTAGTAAGCTTAATCTACCAGTGTCAATTTTCTTGCGACACTGGCTCATTGTTCCAATTAAAGTGTTGTGCCTTCTTGTGTTTTTGCCTTGTTTTTAGCTATCTTTAGCCTTCTCACCTGTGGTTGACTGATCATCCCACACAGAAAGGCAGCAGCTGCGTAAATTAGCCTGTTGAGCCTCTCCTGTCAAAGTGATTCAGCAGCCTGCCATGAGCCATAAGGAGACTCTAAACATGAATATTACAAATGATTCAGGTCTGATCCTATCTGAAAAGTGTTCAACATTATTTTGCTAGTTTGCTGAATGTTATCTTATTGTCAGTAAAGTTACTGTATGTACAAAGAAAGTGAACTATAGCAAGATAATGTTACATGCATGAGCGTAGCGAATGCGGGGTACTCACTTCCTTTACCTGCCCTTTGTATCCAGATTTCAATAACGCTAAATTCATTTTGTTGTAGCTCATATTGCCAAGTTGCTATTGAATGCACCATAGCATGTAGGCTACAGCGCTGCATGTATATGATATTTTCAGACTATTGTTGTGGTGTAGAGGTTTATGACTTTGCCTTCGGACCAGTATAGTGCAGGTTCAATTCTCAGCAAGGTTCAAGTGTGATAGTATGAGAAGTAGGAATAAAACGCCACAGTTGTTTACTCAATTGTTATTTTTGTCATTTTGTCAAGATTGGATAATAATAATTTTGCTTCATAGAGGCCTGTTAATTTATATTTGTAATTCAGTGATTATTGTTTGCATTAAAGTGTGCATGTCCTGATCCATCAGGACTGATTTGGACTCTTGTTATTTGTGCTGTGTTTAGTGTTTGTTCGCCTCCAGCCGCTCCCATTTTGGTTCTTCTCCCTGTTTTTGGTCTGTCTTTCTGTGACTTCACAAATGCTTATGAAGCCTGTTCTCACCGGTTCCTGCTTGGCAATTAGGAGGCTCATTGGTCCCTTATTGCAAATTAGGAGGGTTTATCTGCCAGTGTCGACTTTCTTGCAACGTCTTCTGGTGTTGCCTTGCCTTAGTAACCTTGCTTTGCCTTGTTTATATATATATATATATATATATATATATATATATATATATATATATATATATATATATATATATATATATGTATATGTATATATGTATATGTAGATATATATATATGTATATGTAGATATGTATATGTGTATATATATATATATATATATATATATATATATATATATATATATATATATATATATATATATATGTATGTATATGTAGATATGTGTATGTATGTATGTATGTATGTATATATATATATATATATATATATATATATATATATATATATATATATATATATATACACACACACATATCTACATATCTACATATACATACATATATATCTATATAAATATGCATTTTTCTACCGCTTATTCCCTTCGGGATCGCGCGGGGGGCGCTGGAGCCTATTTCAGCTACAATCGGGCGGAAGGCGGGGTACACCCTGGACAAGTCGCCACCTCATCGCAGGGCCAACACAGATAGACAGACAACATTCACACTCACATTCACACACTAGGGCCCATTTAGGGTTGCCAATCAACCTATCCCCAGGTGCATGTCTTTGGAGGTGGGAGGAGGCCGGAGTACCCGAAGGGAACCCACGCAGTCACGGGGAGAACATGCAAACTCCACAGAAAGATTCCGAGCCCGGGATTGAACTCAGGACGTCTCAGGACCTTACCGTGCTGCCTGTATATATGTATATAAATATATACATATATACAGGCAGCACGGTGAGACAGGGGTTAGTTCATGTGCCTCACAATACGAAGGTCCTGAGTAGTCCTGAGTTCAATCCCGGGCTTGGGATCTTTCTGTCCGCCCGAATGCAGTTGAGATAGGCTCCAGCACCCCCCGCGAGCCCGAAAGGGACAAGTGGTAGAAAATGAATGGATGGATGGATGTCTTCAACTTTTTGTCTTACATGTTTTGAAGTGAAGTGAAGTGAATTATATTTATATAGCGCTTTTCTCTAGTGACTCAAATCCCTTTTGCCAATATCTAAGTTACATTTAAACCAGTGTGGGTGGCACCAGGAGCAGGTAGGTAAAGTGTCTTGCCCAATGACACAACGGCAGTGACTAGGATGGCGGAAGCGGGGATCGAACCTGGAACCCTCAAGTTGCTGGCACGGCCACTCTACTAACCGAGCTATACCGCCCCGTTTTGCTGACACACAGTCATCATCCCCACTTTCAACAACTCAACTCAAGGCTAAGCCAACTCATATTGAGTCACAATTTATGTTTAACATGTTTGTAGTGAAACAACATATTGTAGCGTGTGAGGGAGGTGTGCGTGTGGGCTTCCCAGCATGCCTTTTGTTTGTGTTGATCACACCCTGAGTAAGATAATGGTTTCAGTTGATGACCCTCTATTTGTTGTGCTGTGTGGGTGAATGTTAGCTAAGCTGTTATTGGCAAATAAAAGAGCACTTCCTCAAAGCAAGTGGAGGTTTGCATATATTTGTAATATATTTGAGACCCTTGCTCTATCTTTCAGATTCTATTGGCTTTATCGACTTAATTTAGGCAATATGGTGGGATGCTAATATCAATGCTGACTCTCTAACACACATATTCTGATTAGGGATGGGCATCATTTACATTTTAACCAATACTAGTACCAAATTAGTACTTTAAAACGGTGCTGTTGCCCACACCGGTACCCGATACTTAAAAATGAGAAAACAAGCACAATTTGGTAAACCCCCCGGCCCAAAAAACAATGCCTTGTTTTGTTTTTATGGAGTTTTCTGACATTCATGTGGATCAGACTAAATTCATAATTAATAACAAATAAATAAATGAATATATTTACAAACACTGTTTCCATATGAGTTGGGAAATTGTGTTAGATGTAAATATAAACGGAATACAATGATTTGCAAATCATTTTCAACCCATATTCAGTTGAATATGCTACAAAAAGAACATATTTGATGTTCAAACTGATAAACATTTTTTTTTGTGCAAATAATCATTAACTTTAGAATTTGATGCCAGCAACACGTGACAAAGAAGTTGGGAAAGGTGGCAATAAATACTGATAAAGTTGAGGAATGCTCATCAAACACTTATTTGGAACATCCCACAGGTGAACAGGCAAATTGGGAACAGGTGGGTGCCATGATTGGGTATAAAAGTAGATTCCATGAAATGCTCAGTCATTCACAAACAAGGATGGGGCGAGGGTCACCACTTTGTCAACAAATGCGTGAGCAAATTGTTGAACAGTTCAAGAAAAACTTTTCTCAACCAGCTATTGCAAGGAATTTTCGGGATTTCACCATCTACGGTCCGTAATATCATCAAAGGGTTCCGAGAATCTGGAGAAATCACTGCACGGAAGCAGCTAAGCCCATGACCTTCAATCCCTCACGCTGTACTGCATCAACAAGCGACATCAGTGTGTTAAGGATATCACCACATGGGCTCAGGAACACTTCAGAAACCCACTGTCAGTAACTACAGTTGGTCGCTACATCTGTAAGTGCAAGTTAAAACTCTCCTATGCAAGGCGAAAAAACACCCAGAAACGCCGTCGGCTTCGCTGGGCCTGAGCTCATCTAAGATGGACTGATACAAAGTGGAAAAGTGTTCTATGGTCTGACGAGTCCACATTTCAAATTGTTTTTGGAAACTGTGGACGTTGTGTCCACCGGACCAAAGAGGAAAAGAACCATCCGGATTGTTATAGATGCAAAGTTGAAAAGCCAGCATCTGTGATGGTATGGTGATGTATTAGTGCCCAATACATGGGTAACTTACACATCTGTGAAGGCGCCATTAATGCTGAAAGGTACATACAGGTTTTGGAGCAACATATGTTGCCATCCAAGCAACGTTACCATGGACGCCCCTGCTTATTTCAGCAAGACAATGCCAAGCCACGTGTTACATCAACGTGGCTTCATAGTAAAAGAGTGCGGGTACTAGACTGGCCTGCCTGTAGTCCAGACCTGTCTCCCATTGAAAATGTGTGGCAGCATTATGAAGCCTAAAATACCATAACGGAGACCCCGGACTGTTGAACAACTTAAGCTGTACATCAAGCAAGAATGGGAAAGAATTCCACCTGAGAAGCTTAAAAAATGTGTTTCCTCACTTCCCAAACATTTACTGAGTGTTGTTAAAAGGAAAGGCCATGTAACACAGTGGTGAACATGCCCTTTCCCAACTACTTTGGCACGTGTTGCAGCCATGAAATTCTAAGTTAATTATTATTTGCAAAAAATAAAATAAAATATGAGTTTGAACATCAAATATCTTGTCTTTGTAGTGCATTCAATTGGATATGGGTTGAAAAGGATTTGCAAATCATTATATTCCGTTTATATTTACATTTAACACAATTTCCCAACTCATATGGAAACGAGGTTTGTACTTTAAAACGGTGCTGTTGCCCACACCGGTACTTAAAAATTAGAAAACAAGCACAATTTGGTAAACCCCGCACCCCAAAAAACAATGCCTTGTTTTGTTTTTATGGAGTTTTCTGACATTCATGTTGATCCGACTAAATTAATATTTAATAATAAATACATAAATGAATATATTTACAAACCCCGTTTCCATTCTCATCCTGAGAATGATTGTTGTAAAATGTTCTTTGTCAAATTGTTTACTTTCACGTGTCCAATAAAGATTTGATTAATTTATGATGTCTCAGGTGTGATTCACTACAATAGGTCCCCAAAGCACACTGGATTCCAGTTAATTGAAAGACCACAACACTGGATATTGTTCAGATAAGTGACATTTTATTTAAGAACTTGCACACAAAGCAACACTGGAGGTGACTATGACGTGCAAATGTTCCGCGCATGCGTACTAGGTTGCGTTGCGGCGGCGGACGGAGGGTGGGACGGAGTCTTAAACGACCATTGTGTGTGTGTGGACAAGGATACGATTAGGTGGGATTTACCCTGGATAACCTTAGTGTAGAAGGGGCCTGAATCATGATTACAGTACAACAAATGTGCTACAAAATGTTAATTTTGCATTTTTATTTGTTTTATCTTTTTACAAATTACAGTAGCAATCCCCTTTTTAAATGTTGTTAAAATGTCCAAACTTTAATACATAGCTTAACAAATAGTGACTGTTGGATATGTTGAGCTGTTAAATTAGTTTTTTTGTGATCTGGGTCATTGCAAAGTACTGTACTACACATTTAGAACGTTTGCATATGCCACGAATTCATTAGTATCCTGGATCCTAAACAGAAGTCATCTTGGACAGACTCCAAGAGATAAGTGGTGGAGAATAAATGACCAAAGGCATAAATAACGTGTATGTGTGTGTGTGTGCTACAGTAGCATGTTACCCTCAATTTACATAAAACACTGTCTCTTTAGTTGTCATGGCAATGTACAGAAACATACTGAAGAAGACCTTGTGCTTTGATGCACAGATGTCTGTTCCATAAAATGTTTGATAAAAGGCTCTAAGTGGAACTGCCTGAGACTAATTGCATATGCATGATCAGTAATGGTAAATTTTCTTGGCCCACAGGGGAGTGATGGTCTCTGTCTGTGTAATGCTTTGATCACCGTAAGGCACCGGCAGCACTGGGCATGTTCCTACCTTCTACTCACCCCATGCCATTGGAATATATTAACATATTTTCCTTTAAAAGAGCTGTCACACGTAATCTCACAGTTCCAGGTTAACATTGTATTCAACCCAGTTTGTTTTTATTTGATTGCATGGAAATATTGAGTGTTGTGTGAAAGATTTGTCAGCTGGCATTAATACTTTTTTAATACAGAGCAAGCTTACTGCTCTTGAAGGCTTGATTTGGTTATTAAAACCCCCACACCACTAGACTTTTCCAGCTGAAGTATGTCTAGTTGTTTAAATTCAAATGATTGCAATGCACATGCCCACAATCTCCCACCCACTAAATTGACATTCATCTAGAGGGTGCAACAATAGCGGCAAGAATGATAGTTAATTCTTACCGCACTATGTTGTGAATGCATCCACCAAATGTTATTTCACACTCATTTGAGAGTATAAACTCTGAGTCTGAATGCATTGCCTTGAGCCATGTCAAGTCTGATAGGCTCTGTTGTGCGTATAGAGGTGTTAGGTTGGCACGCAATGACCACACATTAACTTGACAAGCCTCGGGCTTTGTTTATATCAGCTCTGCTCTTGTTAGAGCGGTGGAAACGTTTTAGTTGCATAAATATTGCAGATTGTGTTTGTGTTCGGGGTTAATCCATGTAGGTCTTCTAAAAGAACACAGTGGGCAGAAGTCATGACCTGGTCACATCTTTTAGCTCTTGAAGGATAGTGATCTTTTGGCTTTACGTGTATGTGAAAGTCCAGTAGGTTCCATATGATTGCATCACATTTTTTGCTTTTTATACAGTGCAACCTGATGTAGTTACAGATGGGTATCTTTCACATTTTAACTGATATGGTACTAATTCCTGGTACCTGAGAATCGATACCAGTACTCAACAGTTCCAACGTTTGCTATTTTAGTCTGTATTGATTAGACTTAGACTTAGTTAGGTTCCGGTCGTACCTAACCATTCAATCAATCAATCAATCTTTATTTATATAGCCCTAAATCACAAGTGTCTCAAAGGGCTGCACAAGCCACAACGACATCCTCGGTACAAAGCCCACATACGGGCAAGGAAAAACTCACCCCAGTAGGACGTCGATGTGAATGACTATGAGAAACCTTGGAGAGGACCGCATATGTGGGTAACCCCCCCCCCCCTCTAGGGGAGACCGAAAGCAATGGATGTCGAGTGGGTCTGACATAATATTGTGAGAGTCCAGTCCATAGTGGATGCAACATAATAGTAAGAGTCCAGTCCATAGTGGGGCCAGCAGGACACCATCCCGAGCGGAGACGGGTCAGCAGCGCAGAGATGTTCCCTGCCGATGCACAGGCGAGCGGTCCACCCCGGGTCCCGACTCTGGACAGCCAGCACTTCATCCATGGCCACCGGACCTGTGCCCCCCCCCCCCTCAAGGAAAAGGGGAGCAGAGGAGAAAAGAAAAGAAACGGCAGATCAACTGGTCTAACAGGGGGGCTATTTAAAGGCTAGAGTATACAAATGAGTTTTAAGATGGGACTTAAATGCTTCTACTGAGGTAGCATCTCTAATTGTTACCGGGAGGGCATTCCATAGTACTGGAGCCCGAATAGAAAACGCTCTATAGCCCGCAGACTTTTTTTGGGCTCTGGGAATCACTAATAAGCCGGAGTTCTTTGAACGCAGATTTCTTGCCGGGACATATGGTACAATGCAATCGACAAGATAGGACGGAGCTAGACCGTGTAGTATTTTATACGTAAGTAGTAAAACCTTAAAGTCACATCTTAAGTGCACAGGAAGCCAGTGCAGGTGAGCCAGTATAGGCGTAATATGATCAAACTTTCTTGTTCTTGTCAAAAGTCTAGCAGCCGCATTTTGTACCAACTGTAATTTTTTAATGCTAGACATAGGGAGACCCGAAAATAATACATTACAATAGTCGAGACGAGACGTAACGAACGCATGAATAATGATCTCAGCGTCGCTAGTGGATAAAATAGAACGAATTTTAGCGATATTACGGAGATGAAAGAAGGCCGTTTTAGTAACACTCTTAATGTGTGATTCAAACGAGAGAGTTGGGTCGAAGATAATACCCAGATTCTTTACTGATTCACCTTGTGTAATTGTTTGGTTGTCAAATGTTAAGGTGGTATTATTAAATAAATGTCGGTGTTTAGCAGGACCGATAATCAGCATTTCCGTTTTCTTGGCGTTGAGTTGCAAGAAGTTAGCGGACATCCATTGTTTAATTTCATTAAGACACGCCTCCAGCTGACTACAATCCGGCATGTTGGTCAGCTTTAGGGGCATGTAGAGTTGGGTGTCATCAGCATAACAATGAAAGCTAACACCGTATTTGCGTATGATGTCGCCTAGCGGCAGCATGTAAATACTAAAGAGTGCAGGGCCAAGAACCGAACCCTGAGGAACTCCGCACGTTACCTTAACATAGTCCGAGGTCACATTATTATGGGAGACGCATTGCATCCTGTCAGTAAGATAAGAGTTAAACCACGACAAAGCTAAGTCTGACATACCAATACGTGTTTTGATACGCTCTAATAAAATATTATGATCGACGGTATCGAAAGCAGCGCTAAGATCAAGAAGCAGCAACATAGATGACGCATCAGAATCCATCGTTAGCAGTAGATCATTTGTCATTTTTGCGAGGGCTGTCTCCGTAGAGTGATTTGCCCTGAAACCGGATTGAAAAGGTTCACAGAGATTGTTAGACACTAAGTGTTCATTTAGCTGCTGTGCGACAATTTTTTCGAGGATTTTCGAAATAAAGGGAAGGTGGGACACCGGTCGGTAGTTCACCATGAGGTCAGGATCAAGGTTAGGTCTTTTGAGCAGAGGATGAATAACCGCTTTCTTGAATGCTAGGGGAACAGTGCCAGAGGAAAGTGATAAGTTTATAATATTTAGCACTGATGGACCTAATAATACAAAAATCTCCTTGATAAGTTTCCCAGGAAGTGGGTCAAGTAAACATGTTGTTTGTTTTATCCCACTTACACGCTGTAATAGTTCCTCTAATGTTATTTCATCAAAAAGAGAGAGACTATTTTGTATTGCAGTATCCGTCGTAGATACAGTTGTATCTGTGTTCATAGAACCCAGTTGTAGCTGGGATGCGTTGTCTTTAATCTCCTTTCTAATGAGTTCAATTTTCTTATTAAAGAAATTCATAAAGTCATCTGCCGAGTGGGTGGAGCTATTGGGAGGAGTCCCTTGTTGGGTTAGCGATGCTACTGTACTAAACAAAAATTTAGGGTCGTTTTTGTTGAGGCGGATGAGATTTGAGTAATATTTAGCTTTAGCTAAGGTAAGCATGCGTTTATACGATATTAAACTATCACTCCATGCTTGATGGAAAACCTCAAGCTTGGTCGCGCGCCATTTGCGTTCCAACTTTCTACATGATAATTTATGAGCTCTGGTTTCCTCTGTAAACCATGGGGTGCGCCTTTTAGGGGCCCTTTTTTGTTTTAGCGGTGCTATACTATCAATGGTTTTGCGCAGGGCATTGTCAAAGTTGTTAGTGAGGTTATCAATAGAGCCGACATAATTTGGGAATGGTGCCATTACCGAAGGCAGTAGGTCAGCAAGAGTCATCGTTGTGGCGGCATTAATGTTGCGGCTGCTATAGCAGTTATTATTATTATTAGTTTGTTGACAATGAGTCAGAACTTCGAATTTTATAAGGTAATGATCGGACATTACTTTAGTATACGGGAGTACCATAACTTTGGAGGTGGTGACACCCCTGACCAGCACTAGATCTATCGTATTGCCGTTGCGATGCGTAGGTTCATTTATTATTTGTGTAAGACCACAGCTATCAATTATAGTCTGGAGCGCCACGCACTGAGGGTCCGATGGGGTATTCATATGGATATTAAAGTCCCCCATTATGATTATATTGTCTGCGTACGTCACTAGATCAGCAACGAACTCTGAGAATTCATTAATAAAGTCCGAGTAGGGCCCTGGGGGGCGGTAGATAACAGCCATATCGAGAGGCAGCGGTGCGACAGACCTCATAGTAAGCACCTCAAACGATTTGTATTTATTATTTAGGTTAGGGGTAAGGTTAAAGTTTTCATTGTATATTAGTGCGACCCCCCCACCCCTTTTAAGGGGACGGGAAATATGCGCATTCGTATAGTTAGGAGGAGATGCCTCATTTAGCGCAAAAAATTCGTCTGGTTTGAGCCAGGTTTCGCTAAGACCAATGACGGACGTTAAGATTGTTGTCTCTAATGACCTCATTAACTAATAACGTTTTGGGAGACAATGATCTTATGTTTAAAAAGCCCATATTATAAGTATTGGGCTGTTTTGACGAGTTTTTGTTTAAATTATCCGTAGTAGAAATATTAATAATGTTGCGTTTATTATACGTAGTGCACTTTAAATAGTTTCGACCATATCTAGGAATTGATACGACGGGAATTTTCAGATTGTTTGCTTGATGCTGCGATCGACTGAACGCATCATGATTTGCCACCTCAGTAGAATGCATATCTACCCCGGACACATTCACAACAGAAAACACATTATGTGAGTTGTGTGTTATTCTAAGAAAATTGCTATGCGTACAGGAATTATCCAGCCTGGCGCTGGCTAGTTCTAGCTTAACTGACTCCTCACCCGGACTAGCAGGCTCTGTAATTGCCTGTGACCGGGCTTGCTCTAGTGTAGTTAGTCAAATGTGACTTCCTGGTTAGGGTGAAGGCCGTCCCTCATCAGCAAGCCTGGTTTGCCCCAGAAAGAGGGCCAATTATCAATAAACGTTAGTCCCTGTTGTCTACAGAAGCTAGCCAGCCACCGACAGGAGTTTTTGGGTAAAAGTAGACAGTTTTATGTCTTCCACAGCTCCTTTACCACATGGGGTCCCCCAGGGCTTAATCCTTGCCCCAATTTTATTTGCGCTTTACCTTCTCCCCCTTGGTTCTATTTTTAGGAAGTACAGTATTGCATTTCATTTTTACGCCGATGATTGCCAGATTTATTTTCCCATGGCACAAAATAACACGGTTCAACGTCTTATTGACTGCCTGCACGACATCAAAGTCTGGCTTTCAGCTAACTTCCTGAGCCTAAATGAAGATAAAACAGAAGTTATGTTGTTCGGTCCAAGTCGCTCTCCCTCCCCCAACGTTGACCTCGGCACTCTGACCCCGTATCTCAGCGACTGTGTCACAAACCTGGGGGTAAACTTCGACTCAGATTTTAAATTCGAAAAACAAATCACCAGCGTCGTACAAAAAAGCTTTTATCAATTACGCCACATAGCGAAAGTGAAACCGCTTCTATCAGGACATGATCTTGAGAAATTAATCCATGCCTTTATCTCGACTCGTCTTGACTACTGTAATGCCCTGTATGTAGGCATTAGCCAGGCCTCCCTCGCCCGCCTGCAGCTCGTGCAGAACTCTGCTGCTCGTCTGCTAACACAGACCCGCAGACGTGAGCACATCACCCCTATTTTAGCGTCCCTTCACTGGCTCCCTGTGCGTTATCGAATACATTTTAAACTCCTTTTATTTGTTTTTAAATGTCTAAACAACCTCGCGCCAACCTATCTCTCAGACCTCCTTCAGCCTTACTGCCCCACCCGATCCTTAAGATCAGCCGATCAGCTGCTACTGACGGTCCCTGACACAAGGCTGAAGCTTAGAGGTGACAGAGCTTTCGCCGTTGCTGCTCCCAAGCTCTGGAACGACCTACCCCTGAGTGTTAGACAAGCCTCCTCTCTTCCTGTTTTTAAATCTCTCTTAAAAACATACTTTTATTCCATGGCTTTTAAGTGATATCCATCCTGCAATGGCGCCCCATAATACACCTGCTGTGAACCTGTTTTTATGTTTTTATGTTTTTATTTATTCTATTTTATTTATTTATTTTTTATCGTGTTCTGTTTGTGTTGTGTTGTGTTTGCTCGGTACTCGTTTTATCTTTTAACCTGTCCATTGTACAGCACTTTGGCTACCCCTGTGGTAAATTTTAAATGTGCTTTATAAATAAAGTTGATTTGATTTGATTTGATTTAGACTTAGACTTTCTTTTATTTCCATTCAAATTTGAACTTCACAGTACAGATAAGAACGAAATTCCATAGCATTACTTTTTTGTAGTGCAGGATAAAAGAGCAATAAGGTGCAGATATAAATAAAGAGATTACTGTAAATGTATTGCACTTTTGCATATCCATCCACGTTTATGGATGTATATTATATTGTCTTTATATCCCAGTGAGTTAATCCAGTTTTGGGGGGAATTGAGGGGATTATTATGATGCGTTCAAGCGTCTTATGGCCTGAGGGAAGAAGTTGTTAGAGAACCTGAAGGTTCTGCTACGGAGGCTGCGTTAATAAATGTTAATTGTTTAGTAATATAATGTAATTTTATTTATTTAACACTGAGCTGATAATGATATCTGTGCTCAAGTTGTTTTCTCACGCTTCGGTGTCTCATTTGCAAGTATCATATTGTAGACTTTGCATGCAGTTACAATTCCAAGACGTTAGATGGCAGTAGTGTATAGACTATAGTGTGTTGCTTAGCCAGGAAGTAGTCTAATGGCGAAGACTAATGTGCAAATCTTATTTTTGTTGAGCCCTAACAAATCTTTATACTATAAGCATATACATATTCATTACACACTTGCTGACTGTAAGTTTTGATGATAAAATTTGGAGGTGTTATAATTGCCACGTGAAATCGTTAACGCTAATTTGTAACATGCCTATAGCATATTCAATGTGAATTAGCATTGAGCTAGCGCATTTTCAAAAGTGTAGCTTAGCACCTTCTTCTTGCTTTGTTGGTATGGAAAATTGTAGCATTACCTAGAGCAGGGGTAGGGAACCTATGGCTCTCGAGCCAGATGTGGCTCTTTTGATGACTGCATCTGGCTCTCAGATAAATCTTAGCTGATATTGCTTAACACGATAAGTAATCAATAATTCAGCTGGTATACAGTGTTAAAAATAACGTTCAAAATATAAAACATTCTCATGCATTTTAATCCATCCATCCGTTTCTACCGCACCTGTTCAAGAAGTCGCATTAATGGTAAGAAGTATTTTATTTATTATTGGTTAGCTTCAGAATAACAATGTTATTAAAAAGAATAAGAGACTTATTATACTCTAAAAATGTTGGTCTTACTTAAAAATGCACGCATTTAGTTATATTCTGTGTTAAAAAATATTATATGGCTCTCACGGAAATACATTTTTAAATATTTGGCTTTCATGGCTCTCTCAGCCAAAAAGGTTCCCGACGACTGACCTAGAGGGAGTCCGACTCGAGTCTGCAACTGGAGGTGATGTCATGTGTGTAAAAGGTATCAAAATTTGGCACTGTTTGATTTTACGTGAATCGTTATCCTCCAGTACAGATGTGATTCGGTCAGTGCCTATAAAAGTACCAAATTCTGCACCCATCTTTTTATGTAATGCTTACATCCAAGTTGTTTTCATTTGAATCTTTTTTCAAAAACATAGCATGTAAAATACAATGTGACATTATAAAATATTTTTTTAACATTCCTAACTATGTCATAAAAGTTTAAAGATAGAAACCGTGTAAAACAAAAAACAACAAAAAAACTAAAACTAAAATAAATAATAAAATTACTCACACTTTGAAGACATCTGACAGTAGGAGTGCTCAAAAATAAAAATAAAAATCTGAAACGGAATACCTTATTATTCCGATTATGAAGTGTTTCATAATTGTCAAGAATCAATGTTAAAGAAATAAATACAAATTTTTGTTTTTAGCCCAACTCCGCACTTACTCTCTTCTCATGTACAATATATGTCAGCAGGCAAGAGGAGTTTTTTTCAACCTGTAACCGGATTTATTATAATATTTATACCAAATAATATACTGTGAGAATTGGTTTTAATTGAGAATTCTGTTGAATCGAGATGGTGTTTGACGATGAATTCTGTCACCTTGTGGTGTTTTAGGTATGGCTGGAATTAATAAACATCTGTATATCCAGGCAGTACAACAATACATGTTGAACTTTGTTGCTGCGTTGCTTGTGTTAAAATGGTCATTCGGCGAAGTCCAGCCCTGAACACAGCGGACTCTTGCCGGTGACAACTCATCCCCACTGATTAAGAGTTAAGTTGAGCAGCGTTAGTTGTCAAATCATTGTTCACTGCAGCTCTTAAGGCATCGGTAAGAAAGGTGGATGCAACATACTTTCTTACAGCCATACGAACTGGCATCTGTTATACTCACCCCTCTAAACCTCACTCTCATCCGAGTCACGGCACCATTGTAATAGTGGTTATTCGCGTAATCCAGCCTTGCACACACCGGACTTAAACTGCTTAAAACTAGAGATGTGCCGATCGATCGGCCACCCATCAGTATCGGCCGATTTTAATGAAAAAGTATGTGATCGCCATTGCCGACTAATGTCTTTCAATGGAGATCACAAATGCCAATCCCCTCTGGCTGATGCTGCATTATTGTTATAGCTAGCAGCTAATTGTGTATTTCCATCCACTCTCCTAAATCAATAATATTCACCTCCAACTAAACTGCATTTCTTTGTATTTTAAGCATTTTAAACATGTTACACATGGAGAGCAAGCAGGAGCAGGCATGCTAGCTAAGCTAGCTTGAAAAACAGAAGTAGTAAGTGCTTAGTAAAGTTTAAGAAGTGTAGATTGAAGCGCCTCACAGCAGAAAGTAAGCAGTTAGCAAGAAATTAACAAGTAGATTAGGAAGCGTAAGAGAGAGAGGATAATAAAACAGCTGGTAACTGTTGTGTCAGTATCACCCATACATTGGTGGTGTTGACACCAATGGTAATATCAATTCAGAATATAATCGATACTAGAGTGAGTAGGTTGATTATTTTTAGTTTCTTAAAATATTTCTATTGTTGTTTTTAATAATGTTTTTCAAAATCAGGTAATAATTCCTTGGACAGAAGAGCGCTTTGAGAACAAAAACCAAAGGTTTTAAATGAGTAAAATATTGTAATTTTTGCTTTAGTTTAGTTATCGTGTACTACTGACTTTGTTTAAAACATTGTACATAATTAAAGAAAATAAAAAACGACTTTAGTTTGAATATTGTGCTGATATTTTTAAACTGTCAATAGTACCCACCATAAAAAACAAAAACAGAAACATGTACAGTGAGTTAATGTGCTTAGTATCGGTATTGGTATTTACTTTCCACCCACAATCTGAATGCTTCTGTATATATGTATATAGTATAATATTTATTTCTTATAAATAACACATTGAACATAAATCGTTCTCAGGACTGGACTGTGCACCTTACCTCCTTTTGCACTATTTTTCTTTTTGTTTTCTTCCCATGTTTTGCATATTTGGTAGACTGTCACACTCATACTGGAGTTGTTTTTAATCTCATTGTATCTGTGTATAGTGACAATAAAAGGCATTCTATTATATTCTATTCTTCTGGTATCAGCCATTCTCTCTCATGGATGATCAATATCGGAATGGGCAGCATAAATCCCTGATCAGAACATCACTGGTTAAAACTCATTCCCACTGATTGAGAGTCACGGCACTGTTGCAATTGTGGTCATCTGCGCAGTCCAGTGCCTCGTTTAGACCTTCAAAGTTTCAGTGATTTAATAGGCTTTTGAGTAATGTTATTTACAAAATCATTTTGTTCAACTCCAAATTTGTTTCAAGTTTGCACTATCCAATTCTCATTTTCATACTAAATCTACTTACCCAAAATGAGTTGATGCTCAGAAACCCCTTACATGTCAATATTTGAAATCATTGTCAGTGAGAGGAGTTAGTGGTACATTTGATGTGTTTTGTGTTGAATAAAATGCTTTGGTTTTGTAATGACACTACCCCCCGCTGTGAGTGCAAGACTCCCAGTGATGATATTCATTATCTTGCTGTTTGGTGTAGTTGCTTTTGAGAACATTGCTGAATCATGCAATTATGGCTCGTATGAGTAAAGTCGATAACTGCCTCGCATCAGCGGGGATGGACATAGAGGCTCATGTCGCACCTGTAATCATGTGGGGGCCACACAGGCCATTGACACAATGATGAGAGTCCACAGGCAGTCGGGCGGGATCGAAAGAGGTGCTGGTTGCTCCTTATTTGGAAGATGGAGTTGACTTGTCATGAATGGTGCTGTCACACAAATAGAGCCGTGCTCCAGTAGTCAACCTGTCTATCCTTCGCTCCTCAACGGTACGACACCTTTTCAATAGAGCTTGTTCTGCTTGGTCAGATGTACAAATGCCATCACAACAGTCAACTGAAGAGCAGCTGGAGAGAAATCCCTTCAGTTGCAAAGAGCCAAACAAAAATGAGGGGACAAAATACATGCATACCCTTTTCCAGTTATTTGGCTATCATGTATTATGAAGTCAGTCCTGTGTACCAATTTAAACGTGATGCTGGTGCGAGTATAAATGAAACGGTTGGCAGTCAGTGCTGAGACAGGAGTCAATTATTCACATCTTGTGAGAACTAATTGTGCCTTTTACAGGGAAGCTAATGAGCTTGGTGACTGACAGACAGTAGTTAGCACGCTTGTTTGCTGCAGTAAGATGCGAAAGAAAGTATTAAATAAAATGTGAAATGTGCAGTACTGGAAACAAAGCATGTACTATAAGAGTGTATGTACTTCGTTATACTCATGGTAACAGGTAACAAGCTTTTTTTGTTTTGCTTTATTGGTAGTCTTTTAACACAGGGTGATTAATCAACCTAATTTTATAAGGTTTGCCAGGCGACATTTTGATTTTAATTAGTGCCTCTTGCATTTGAAAATAAAATCAGCTTTTTCCATTTTCTAGTAACATAAATTAATCTGGCAATTTAATCAACTGTGCACTCTTGAGGCATTTTTCTAGTGAATAGGACATTTGAAATGAAAGGTAATTGAATTGAAAAGAACACAAATTCAAACAAAGAATTCAAATGAAGAATCATGCATTTTGTAATGGTAGAGATCAGTAAAACTCACAGGTGACATTGGTCAGAAAAAAACAACAGTGAAATGTATTATTTCAAAAGCAAACTATGCAAAAGTCATATTGAGGAATGCAAAGATAATATTGATTCCATGAATATTTCTCTTATTCTGAGTGAATGTGGCAAAGAATGCATGTTTGTGTGACAGACCACCCGAGGCCGCTCATTCTGTACACTGCAGACCAACTATTAAAGGGGAACATTATCACATTTTCAGAAGGGTTAAAACCATTAAAAATCAGTTCCCAGTGGCTTATTATATTTTTCGAAGTTTTTTTCAAAATTTTACCCATCACGCAATATCCCTAAAAAAAGCTTCAAAGTGCCTGATTTTAACCATAGTTATAAACACCCGTCCATTTTCCTGTGACGTCACATAGTGAAGCCAACACAAACAAACATGGCGGAAAGAACAGCAAGTTATAGCGACATTAGCTCGGATTCAGACTCGGATTTCAGCGGCTTAAGCGATTCAACAGATTACGAATGTATTGAAACGGATGGTTGTAGTGTGGAGGCAGGTAGCGAAAACGAAATTGAAGAAGAAACTGAAGCTATTGAGCCATATCGGTTTGAACCGTATGCAAGCGAAACCGCCGAAAACGACACGTCAGCCAGCGACACGGGAGAAAGCGAGGACGAATTCGGCGATCGCCTTCTAACCAACGATTGGTATGTGTTTGTTTGGCATTAAAGGAAACTAACAACTATGATCTAGGTTTACAGCATATGAAATACATTTGGCAACAACATGCACTTTGAGAGTGCAGACAGCCCAATATTCATCAATTAATATATTCTGTAGACATACCGTCATCCGCGCTCTTTTCCTGAAAGCTGATCTGTCCAGTTTTGGAGTTGATGTCAGCAGGCCAGGGAAGCTAGGGTCGATAGCTCGCTCATCTGCGGGAACAAACTGCCGCCATTGCTTGCCGTGCTACCGAGGTCCTTTGTCCCTGAATTGCTCACACACTCCGGCAGATTCAATGGGGGTCTGGCGGCAGATTTCTTTGACTTTATCGTTGGAAATGCATCTGCTTTGAGTGTCGCAGGATATCCACACATTCTTGCCATCTCTGTCGTAGCATAGCTTTCGTCGGTAAAGTGTGCGGAACAAACGTCCAATTTCTTGCCACTTTCGCATCTTTGGGCCACTGGTGCAACTTGAATCCGTCCCTGTTCGTGTTGTTACACCCTCCGACAACCAGAGGTGTGGACTCGAGTCACATGACTTGGACTCGAGTCAGACTCGAGTCATGAATTTGATTACTTTAGACTCAACTTGACAAAATGTAAAAAGACTTGCAACTCGACTTAGACTTTAACATCAATGACTTGTGACTTCACTTGGACTTGAGCCTTTTGAATTGACATGACTTGACATGACTTGCTACTTTCCCCAAAACCCAAAGATGAAAAAGTTATTCGGGAGCGCTCCGTATTTTTCATTGTGTACTTGTCTATCAGCGTTGCGTGTGTCAGCTGGTGTGGTCTCAGTACAACAGCCAATCAAATTAGATCTACTTTGTTTTCATCACACAGCATTCATCCAATCAAATTGCAGGACAACCAACGAAGAAGACATGTCCAAACCACACGCCAGTGAACAAAAAATGATACCTAAAATAATTTTGTTTGGGTATAAAAATTACGAGGTGGTCAACACAAAACGGTTTGCAGTATGCAACACATGCGGTTCGAAAATTACTGATGGAGAGGCAACAACTTCCAACTTCGTCCGGCATTTGAAGTTGCACAAAGAACGGTAAGTTTTGAATGTAAGATAACGTTTATTGGCTAAGTAACGTGACTTTTATTTGCTGTGTAGTTAAATCAGTGAGGCTGTAAACTCACTGCTAACGTTATAACGTTATTGCAAACACGGGAATCTGTTGCAGTTCACTACCTTATTCATACTTTTTGTTCAGTGATTTTTTTAAGCAGGGTTACGTTAGTCAATATATCACACGTAACGTTAGACGGCGGTCAGCAGCACCGCGTATTTTAGCCACCTAAAAAAAGACAAAAATAGTAAAATAAAGGTCAGTTAAAATGTATACTATATTATGAATATGTGTACCGTTTTAGCTAGCTTTCTGACATACTGTTGGTTGTTTACCTCAGTGGTCCCCAACCACCGGGCCGCGGCCCGGTACTGGTCCGTGGATCGATTGGTATCGGGCCGCACAAGAAATAATTTTTTCTTTTTTTAATTAAATCAACATAAAAAACACAAGATACACTTACAAGTAGTGCACCAACCCAAAACAACTCTCTCCCCCCTTTTGTTCTGGGCATTGAACATGAAGACTCTTCCTTCACTGTTCCGAGTGGCCATGAGAGTCTTGGCAGTGCCTGCCTCCAGTGCTCCAGTGGAGCGAGTTTTCAGCCATGGTGGCATCATACTACGCCCCCATCGTGCACAAATGACTGACAGACTCTTGGCTAATTTGGTCTTTTGCAAATGCAATGCAGCATAGGGCCCTGACATATAAAAAGTACAACTTTTTTGTTATGTTCACGTATATGTCATGTTTTTTCAATGTTAACACTTTTGTACAAATAAGTACATTTGCACTTTATTTTTCAATGTGTTTGTTCTGTAAAGGAATGAGTTAATGTTTAAAATGACTGGTTAATAGTGCTATTATAAAGTGCAATGTCAGCACAATTTTCTTTACTGCAATTTAAAATGCACTTGTTTTAATAAATAAATACAGCGTTTGAAAAGCATACACAATCTGTGTTAATATATTAGTCTGTGGTTAAAAGGACTTGAAAGGACTCGAAACTCAAAATGCAGGACTTAGGACTTGACTTGAGACTTTCCAGTCTTGACTTTGGACTTGACTCGGGGCTTGCCTGTCTTGACTCGGGACTTGACTCGGACTTGAGGGCAAAGACTTGAGACTTACTTGTGACTTGCAAAACAATGACTTGGTCCCACCTCTGCCGACAACTCACCGACGAGGCATGATGTCTCCAAGGTACGGAAAACAGTCGAAAAAACGGAAAATAACAGAGCTGATTTGACTCGGTGTTTGAGAAAATGGCGGATTGCTTCCCGATGTGACGTCACGTTGTGACATCATCGCTCCGAGAGCGAATATCAGAAAAGCGTTTAATTCACCAAAATTCACCCATTTAGAGTTCGGTAATCGGTTAAAAAAAAAAAAGGTCTTTTTTCTGCAACATCAAGGTATATATTGACGCTTACATAGGTCTGGTGATAATGTTCCCCTTTAACTAAAACATTCAAACCTCAATTAACCGATCTTCAGTGGCTCTCCATAAAACGGAGAATTGATTTTAACATTCTACTTGGTTTTAAATCTTACAATGACTTAAACCCACTCCCACATTGTGCACTTGCTGGCTGAGTACAAACAAGAGAAAAGGCCTCAGATGATCTTGTAAAGGTTGTTTCATTGTGCCTACAATAAATACAATTACAGATACATGATGATAAAAGGCTTTGACCTCTTGAAGCCATATGCTTGATGGAAATCTTCCAATCAGCTGCTTGCCTTTATGTGGTTGTCATACGTAAGTTTAAAATTAGGACCTGATCTACTACAAATCAAATACGTTTTAAACATATTGTACTATTACTGGGCGTGTTGCACCGGTAGTAATGATGTATCGCGGTACGAATGAGTTAAATATGGTACTATACTGCCTCTGAATTTTTTTATTTTTTTTTACGTCGTGACATTGCTGGTTTTACGAGCAGAGGCGCATGTCCGGCAACGCACAGGCGCAGAGTACTTACAAGCAGACACAGCGTGTAGACAGAAAGGGAGACTGGACGCATTTTGGCTTAAAACAAACGATAAAGGTGAAGCTATAAACACTGAAACGCCGCTCAGCAAGAGGTGCTTTAAAACATATCCGCAGTCAGCAGTATTGAGGCTACTTCTAAATCACTAATCCTTGCCTCCATGGCGACAAATAAAGTAAGTTTCTTACAAGTATCATCCGTGCAGGACGAGGAATAGCTAAACATGCTTCACTACACACCGTAGGAACAGCAAGCCAGCGGTCCTGAATGTAAACACAAGGTACAACACAGATATTGATTGTAACGATACCAACTACAAGACCTGTATCTAGTCGATACTACATTGATTTCATCAATATTTTTTTAACATCACAAAATCTTTTTTTTTTATTCTTATTTTATATTATGTTTATAAATTCAGGAAATATGTCCCTGGACACATGAGGACTTTAAATATGACCAATGTAGGATCCTGTAACTACTTGGTATCAGATCGATACGCAAATTTGTGGTATTATCTAAAACGTATGTTAAGCATCCAAACAACAGAAGAATATGTATTTATTACATTTTAACAGAAGTGTAGATGGAACATGTTAAAACAGAAAGTAAGCAGATATTAACAGTAAATGAAAAAATATATTTTTTACCCTTTGTCCCTCGAAATTGACAAAATAATAGAATGAGAAATGAAACAAAATATGTTACTGCATACGTCAGCAGCCAATCAATCAATCAATCAATCAATCAATCAATCAATCAAAGTTTACTTTTATAGCCCTTAATCACAAATGTCTCAAAGGGCTGCACAAGCCACAACGACATCCTTGGCTTGGATCACACATAAGGGCAAAAAAAACTCAACCCAATGGAAACAACAAGAAACCTTGGAAGAAACTTTAAGTTAAACCTTTAAATCCAAAATTGTTCTTTGATTGCAATAAAAAAACATTAGTTTAATGTACTGTAAGTTTTTTTGTTAAAATAAAGCCAATAATGCTATTTTTTGTGGTCCCCTTTATTTAAAAAAGTATCAAAAAGTATGAAAATAGATTTTGGAACCGGTACCAAAATATTGAAATCGGGACAACCCATCTAAGACTGCGTATACAATTGATACCAAAAGCAATATTAATGAGGTATTTGCATGTATACCGGCTGTCACCATTGAGACATACATTTCCCTCCACATTTATGTCATCATATGGCCCAGCCTGTGGTGTTTTGTCATGTTGTTGACATGCAGCACACAAGTAAATGTACCACCTTTTCTAGGCTATGTTGAAGCACAATCCAAACAACAGACCTACCTTTAACACGCTGAAAGTGTGCTCTGGGAGGCGCTGCGTCGATGGTGCATCTTGTATGATCGAGACACAAGAACATGCATATTGCAAGAAGTTGTTTCATATAAAAGCTACAGTATATAATGACTATACATCTCCTATCTGAACATCATTGGGGGGGAAAAAACCCGCCAACAATTTAATTTGTTTTAATCAGCCCCTTAAGTCATACAGCAGCCATAAAATTATGAAATGAAAAGATGAAAAGAATATGTCCAACATTTTTATTTTTAAGTCGAAATATGTTGACACGCACACAAATGGAATATTTTCTGCACATCGTTTGACTTTGCGACATGATCGCCTCCTTTCTCACAGCCTGTGCCACAGTTTGCATAAATATTCCAGACGTGCTAAATATAGACACAAAAGAAAGCCCACAGAACAGTTTTAGTCTTGGTAAATAATTTTGAGAGTGCTAAATGATTATATTTGCATCTCCTCCTGCCAGTAATGTGGACATTCTGAAATCAGCATATATTCTGCATATTCATTAAGACAGACACACACTAAATGGATTGCGGTCTCTATTTTGCCCATTAAAGAGACTCAATCCTCTGTGCACGAGTTTAGTAGATCAGCTTTGCGTGCGCTATCCAGTTTGCAGATCCATCCATGTTTCATTTAATACGCGCAATGTTTTGTCGATCTGGCCCTTAATATTTAGAAAGCAACTTGAATTGATCCTTGTCTGGGAACTAGAAATGATTACGACAGGTGTCCAACCAGTGCAATATTAAAACATACATGGAATTAATAAATCAAAACAAATAAAGTCATGCGAATTAGGGTTGTACAGTATACACACATATATATATATATATATATATATATATATATATATATATATATATACATATATATATATATGTATTAGTATAGTATCGCGAAACTAATGAATCATATTCGGTGCTATACCGCCTCTAAAAAGTACCGGTCCGCCACCCCCCACGTCGTCATCATGTCTTTGTTGGTTTTACGAGCAGACGAGCGGGTTCCACAGTGCACAATCACGGAGTACTTACAAGCAGAAACAGTGTGTAGACAGAAAAGGGAAAAAAGACGCATTTTGGCTTAAAAACTAACGATTAAAGTGAAGTTATAACACTGAAACGCCCTTAGGAAGAGGTGCTTTAAGACATGGCTAGCTAGCTAGTGATGCCATTCCTGAATGTAAACAAATGCCATTGGTGGATCTACACCTGACATCCACTGTAATGATGCCAAGTACAGGAGCGTATCTAGTCGATACTACTATGATTATATCAATATTTTTTAGCATCACAAAATCTATTTTCGTTTTTTTTTTTAATTTATATTTTGTTTATAAACTCAGGAAATATGTCCCTGGACACATGAGGACTTTGAATATGATCAATGTATGATGTATGTAACTACTTGGTATCGGATTGATACCCAAATTTGTGGTATCATCCAAAACTAATGTAAAATATCAAACAACAGAATAATAAGTGATTATTACATTTTAACAGAAGTGTAGATAGAACATGTTAAAAGAGAAAGTAATCAGATTTTAACAGTAAATGAACAAGTAGATTAATAATTCATTTTCTACCACTTGTCCTTAAATATGTTGACAAAATAATAGAATGGAAAATGACACAATATGTTACTGCATACGTCAGCAGCTAAATTAGGAGCCTTTGTTTGTTTACTTACTAATAAAAGACAAGTTGTCTTGTATGTTCACTATTTTATTTAAGGACTAAATTGCAATAAGAAACATTTGTTTCATGTACCCAACGATTTTTTGTTAAAATAAAGCCAATAATGCACTGCGGTCCCCTTTATTTAGAAAAGTACCGAAAAGTATCGAAATACATTTTGGTACCGGTACCGGTACCAACATATTGGTATCGGGACAACACTAATGTGAATCATACATTGCTGTTGAAAACGTATGACATACCTTTACTGCTTATATGAATATATTTTTAGGCATGCCTTCTGGTTACAAAAACAAATACCCATCCAAACATGTTTACATGTGACAATAGGTAAAAATATACTCTTTTGTCTGTTGGCAAAGGAACCATCTTTGGTAACTTTAGTCAAAGTGACTCACATATGGGGCATTAAAAAACATGTGTTTCATCAACAACAAACAATCAATAACGGTAATGTCTACCCGTCCAATATCTACCTTTACTTCAGTCGGGAACAACCCTGTCGATTATCCAGCAACCTCTTGGTGTCACATTTCAAACTTATTTATAATAGCATGCTTTGACTTCTAATAGCATGCACTTCTCTGCTGCTATTTTCACTCAACACGTCACGTGTTTCTGGAAGTGAGTGTTGCTGTGATTAGCCTGTGAAGAGAAGAAGTAGTACAGACTACAGCCAGCACAAATGGAAAGTAGAAAAAAGAAAAAAAAGAACCAAGTGATCTGTAGGTTATACAGTGCCAGGAAACATTTGCTATGAGACAGGAGAGTCTGGTAGACTCCTTCTGTGTAGTTTTTGTTGAATCGGAAAAGCAGAGCGATAAAAGAGCCGATTGCTAAAAAAAAAAAGGTAACAACAAAAGACAACACCAGTAGGCAAAATAACAAAAACAAATGATAGGAAAAAAGACAACAGAAAAAAAAGCAACAATGACATTAAATGCAAAGTAGTAGTGA
Source organism: Nerophis lumbriciformis (assembly GCF_033978685.3). Taxonomy (NCBI): domain Eukaryota; kingdom Metazoa; phylum Chordata; class Actinopteri; order Syngnathiformes; family Syngnathidae; genus Nerophis; species Nerophis lumbriciformis. Next base: position 21,979,656 of record NC_084551.2, read on the forward strand.
CTATAATAGCATGAGAGATTTAAAGGCATACTGAAACCCACTACTACCGACCACGCAGTCTGATAGTTTATATATCAATGATGAAATCTTAACATTGCAACACATGCCAATACGGCCAGGTTAGCTTACTAAAGTGCAATTTTAAATTTCGCGCAAAATATCCTGCTGAAAACGTCTCGGTATGATGACGTCAGCGCGTGACGTCACAGATTGTGGAGGACATTTTGGGACAGCATGGTGGCCAGCTATTAAGTCGTCTGTTTCATCGCAAAATTCCACAGTATTCTGGACATCTGTGTTGGTGAATCTTTTGCAATTTGTTCAATGAACAATGGAGACAGCAAAGAAGAAAGCTGTAGGTGGGAAGCGGTGTATTGCGGCCGGCTGCGGCAACAACACAAACACAGCCGGTGTTTCATTTTTTACATTCCCGGAAGATGACAGTCAAGCTTTACCATAGGCTTGTGGAGAACTGGGACAACAGAGACTCTTACCAGGAGGACTTTGAGTTGGTTACGCAGACACGGTGCCGTGAGTACGCATGCAGCTGTGGCTTCCAAACATTTGATTGCTTGCCCGTACGTGCGTGCCGCTATGTGCATGTCACATACGTAACTTTGGGAAAATATATGTGCTGTATGAACTTTGGGGAGGTGAACGGTACTTTGGGCTGTGGGATTGAGTGTGTTGTGCAGGTGTTTGAGTTGTATTGGCGGGTTATATGGACAGGAGGGGGGAGGTGTTTGTTATGCGGGATTAATTTGTGGCATATTAAATATAAGCCTGGTTGTGTTGTGGCTAATAGAGTATATATATGTCTTGTGTTTATTTACTGTTTTAGTCATTCCCAGCTGAATATCAGGTGCCACCCGCCTCTCACAGCATCTTCCCTATCTGAATCGCTCCCACTGCCCTCTAGTCCTTCACTCTCACTTTCCTCATCCACGAATCTTTCATCCTCGCTCAAATTAATGGGGAAATCGTCGCTTTCTCGGTCCGAATCGCTCTCGCTGTTGGTGGCCATGATTGTAAACAATGTGCAGATGTGAGGAGCTCCACAACCTGTGACGTCACGCTACTCGTCTGCTACTTCCGGTACAGGCAAGGCTTTTTTATCAGCGACCAAAAGTTGCGAACTTTATTGTCGATGTTCTCTACTAAATCCTTTCAGCAAAAATATGGCAATATCGCGAAATGATCAAGTATGACACATAGAATGGACCTGCTATCCCCGTTTAAATAAGAAAATCACATTTCAATAGGCCTTTAACGCATATATTGTCACAATCCAGCCAGTATATGATTCTAATAGGATTTTAAAAAAAACATGACATATACTCTTAGGACGGTTGTTTTCTTTCTTCTTAAAATTGTGTGCTCTACTTAGATTTTACAACCCCCCACCACTGCAGCGTAGCCATTGTGCTTTTTTTTGCTCCTCTTTATATACTACCAGCATGCAATAGTAGCTAGGAGTATCCCATTCCAATATTAATATCGGATAGAACTGGACTAAATCGCCTTGAATCAAAAATTTCCGATATAAGCTCTGATACAAGCAGTCCTGCAGCGCATTCACTTGTGTGAGAAGCTGGACAGCCGGTTGACATCTAAATGTTTATTATTGTATTTTAGTGAAGTCACTTACAAAAGGTAAACATGGTAGGCTATAGGCTACTAAGAGCTAGCAGTTACACAACAGCTAAGCACACAATAGCGCATACGCTTGACATACAGTCATACAGTGTTCCCAATTGAAGAAAATTGAAGACTCATCTGCATTTGTCAATATAAACAAGAGTCAAATATTTCTTCTTACATATTACTTACAGATAAAGTATCCAGTAACAAACGTATCCACATCATTCAACTTACTGCGTCATGAGTTTAACTAGGTGTTGCCAAAAAAAATACTACTCCACTCCATCAACTTTAAGACAGCATAAGGCTATTTCAGAGAGTTATAATAAATAGGCTGGTGTTTTTCATACTTACTATTGTCCTTTGTTTGACTAATTCCACTTGATCAAGGCTTTTCTAACATTCCACACAACATAAGTATGATAAAGTATGATTAACCTCTAAAGGCCTTAGTGGCCACATTCGTGGACAGCACACTTTTAGCTCTTATTTCCAAAATTGTGTACACTACTGAATTGGGGTCTTATGCTGACATATGGACACTTATACTGCTATCTGGTGGTGTCAGAAGAGTATAACATACAATGGAATTTGGGAAAAAAACATGTACAAATAAAAATTAGCATGTCACTACACATGAAGTACACAGTTGTGTACTTATGGACTAAGTACATCATATACAAATATGATTTTTAGTTTTTATTCTAATTAGGGTCCAATAAGCCCAAATAGCAAAGATAAATTAAAAAAAGCATGTAAACAAACAGCTTGGGCCTTAAGAGGTTAATGCTGAAATCAATTGCATCAATATTAGTACCTGCTAATACAATATCAGGGAACAGGTTGTATCGGGACACCCCTAGTCTATTCTGTACAGTGCTACTCTTAAAATGTCAAATGCCCCAAAAGTTATTCATTTTAAAATGTTCCAAAAATTATCTTGAGAAATAAGTCCCAAAAGCAAGCTTTTAAGTTGAAACGGTCATCATATGTGAACACTTTTTGCAACATTTTCCCTGAAAGGACAACATTGATAAGAACAGCCACTGAAAGTTAGCGTGAAGTAAGCAGACTCACGTTCTCAAGCGGTGCCCAAGTTTTTTTTAATCCAAGGATTCTTGCCATGATACTTGGACATAATCACCGGTAACCATGTGGATGACTGTTGTTAGCCCTGTTTGGGGGTTGTTAAGTTTCTTCTTCCTCAGCAAGTACCATCCATCCATCCATCCATCTTCCTCCACTTATCCGAGGTCGGGTCGCGGGGGCAGCAGCCTAAGCAGGGAAGCCCAGACTTCCCTCTCCTCAGCCACTTTGTCCAGCTCCTCCCGGGGGATCCCGAGGCGTTCCCAGGCCAGCCGGGAGACATAGTCTTCCCAACGTGTCCTGGGTCTTCCTCGTGGCCTCCTACCGGTCGGACATGCCCTAAACACCTCCTTAGGGAGGCGCTCGGGTGGCATCCTGACCAGATGCCCGAACCACCTCATCTGGCTCCTCTCGATGTGGAGGAGCAGCGGCTTTACTTTGAGCTCCCCCCGGATGACAGAGCTTCTCACCCTATCTCTAAGGGAGAGCCCCGCCACCCGGCGGAGGAAACTCATTTCGGCCGCTTGTACCCGTGATCTTGTCCTTTCGGTCATAACCCAAAGCTCATGACCATAGGTGAGGATGGAACGTAGATCGACCGGTAAATTGAGAGCTTTGCCTTCCGGCTCAGCTCCTTCTTCACCACAACGGATCGATACAGCGTCCGCATTACTGAAGACGCCGCGCCGATCCGCCGGTCGATCTCACGATCCACTCTTCCCTCACTCGTGAACAAGACTCCGAGGTACTTGAACTCCTCCACTTGGGGCAAGATCTCCTCCCCAACCCGGAGATGGCACTCCACCCTTTTCCGGGCGAGAACCATGGACTCGGACTTGGAGGTGCTGATTCTCATCCCAGTCGCTTCACACTCAGCTGCGAACCGATCCAGTGAGAGCTGAAGATCCTGGCCAGATGAAGCCATCAGGACCAAATCATCTGCAAAAAGCAGAGACCTAATCCTGCAGCCACCAAACCGGATCCCCTCAACGCCTTGACTGCGCCTAGAAATTCTGTCCATAAAAGTTATGAACAGAATCGGTGACAAAGGGCAGCCTTGGCGGAGTCCAACCCTCACCGGAATACGACTATCCGGCGTAGCCTCCTCTCCAGTACACCTGAATAGACCTTACCGGGAAGGCTGAGGAGTGTGATCCCACGATAGTTAGAACACACCCTCCGGTTCCCCTTTTTAAAGAGAGGAACCACCACCCCGGTCTGCCAATCCAGAGGTACTGCCCCCGATGTCCACGCGATGCTGCAGAGTCTTGTCAACCAAGACAGCCCTACAGCATCCAGAGCCTTAAGGAACTCCGGGCGGATGTCATCCACCCCCGGGGCCTTGCCACCGAGGAGCTTTTTAACTACCTCAGCAACCTCAGCCCCAGAAATAGGAGAGCCCACCACAGACTCCCCAGGCACTGCTTCCTCATAGGAAGACGTGTTGGTGGGATTGAGGAGGTCTTCGAAGTATTCCCTCCACCGATCCACAACTTCCGCAGTCGAGGTCAGCAGAACACCATCCGCACCATACACGGTGTTGGTAGTGCACTGCTTCCCCTTCCTGAGGCGGCGGATGGTGGTCCAGAATCGCTTCGAAGCCGTCCGGAAGTCGTTTTCCATGGCTTCCCCGAACTCCTCCCATGTCCGAGTTTTTGCCTCCGCGACCGCTGAAGCCGCACACCGCTTGGCCTGTCGGTATCTGTCCGCTGCCTCAGGAGTCCCATGAGCCAAAAGAACCCGATAGGACTCCTTCTTCAGCTTGACGGCATCCCTCACCGCCGGTGTCCACCAACGGGTTCTAGGATTACCGCCACGACAGGCACCAACTACCTTGCGGCCACAGCTCCAATCAGCCGCCTCGACAATAGAGGTGCGGAACATGGTCCACTCGGACTCAATGTCCAGCACCTCCCTCGTGACATGTTCAAAGTTCTTCCGGAGGTGGGAATTGAAACTCTCTCTGACAGGAGACTCTGCCAGACGTTCCCAGCAAACCCTCACAATGCGTTTGGGCCTGCCAGGTCTGTCCGGCATCCTCCCCCACCATCGCAGCCAACTCACCACCAGGTGGTGATCGGTAGAAAGCTCCGCCCCTCTCTTCACCCGAGTGTCCAAAACATGAGGCCGCAAATCCGATGACACAACTACAAAGTCGATCATAGAACTGCGGCCTAGGGTGTCCTGGTGCCAAGTGCACATATGGACACCCTTATGCTTGAACATGGTGTTCGTTATGGACAATCCGTGACGGGCACAAAAGTCCAATAACAAAACACCACTTGGGTTCAGATCCGGGCGGCCATTCTTCCCAATCACGCCTCTCCAGGTTTCACTGTCGTTGCCAATATGAGCGTTGAAGTCCCCCAGTAGAACGAGGGAATCACCCGGGGGAGCACTCTCAAGTACTCCCTCGAGTGAATCCAAAAAGGGTGGGTACTCTGAGCTGCTGTTTGGCGCGTAAGCGCAAACAACAGTCAGGACCCGTCCCCCCACCCGAAGGCGGAGGGAAGCTACCCTCTCGTCCACCGGGTTGAACTCCAACATGCAGGCTCTGAGCCGGGGGGCAACAAGAATTGCCACCCCAGCCCGTCGCCTCTCACTGCTGGCAAAGCCAGAGTGGAAGAGAGTCCAGCCCCTCTCGAGAGAACTGGTTCCAGAGCCCTTGCTGTGCGTCGAGGTGAGTCCGACTATATCCAACCGGAACTTCTCTACCTCGCGCACTAGCTCAGGCTCCTTCCCCCCCAGCGAGGTGGTTGTTAAGTTTCTTCTTCCTCAGCAAGTACCAATAAGCTTTTTTGGGAACAAAAGAGTTTGATTTCCATTTTCTGTGATTGTTGTGCATTGGAGTAACATCAGTGCAGTTTGACAAGCATGAGCATTGCATAAAAACTGCTCTGTTAACTTAACTTGCACTCTTTGACTGCCCAGCTGCTCTATGCTTGCCACTTGTGATCAAAAGTATTTGTACACAGTGGAACCTCCATTTTCAAACTCCTCATTGTACAAACTTCTTCATTTACAAACCACAGCCCGAATTAAATTATGCTTTGGTGTACGAACCTTGTCTCAGTGTATGAACCTCGCAACCACCCATTGTGTGCCTCGCAGTGCAGCCATTTTGTGTCCGGCAGCACAACCATTGTTGATCTCCGGTGCGCATTCTGTCAGCAGAGCAGTGCTGTCGTTTGCTACTGTGCAAAGTGATACTTTTTTTTAGTTGTTGATTCTTTATAGCTCAACAGGAGTCCAAAGAAAGCAATGGACAAGTGATGTGTGGTTGAAACATTCAGAGCGTATCCACAGCGTTGTTGACACCGTTCCAATTAAAGGGGAACATTATCACAATTTCAGAAGGGTTAAAACCATTAAAAATCAGTTCCCAGTGGCTTATTTTATTTTTCGAAGTTTTTTTCAAAATTTTGCCCATCACTCAATATCCCAAAAAAAAGCTTCAAAGTGCCTGATTTTAACCATTGTTATATACACCCGTCCATTTTCCTGTGATGTCACACAGTGATACCAATACAAACAAACATGGCGGATAGAACAGCAAGGAATAGCAACATTAGCTTGGATTCAGACTGGGATTTCAGCGGTTTAAGCGATTCAACAGATTACGCATGTATTGAAACGGATGGTTGTAGTGTGGAGGCAGGTAGCGAAAACGAAATTGAAGAAGAAACTGAAGCTATTGAGCCATATCGGTTTGAACCGTATGCAAGCGAAACCGACGAAAACGACACGACAGCCAGCGACACGGGGGAAAGCGAGGGCGAATTCGGCGATCGCCTTCTAACCAACGATTGGTATGTGTTTGTTTGGCATTAAAGGAAATTAACAACTATGAACTAGGTTTACAGCATATGAAATACATTTAGCAACAACATGCACTTTGAGAGTGCAGACAGCCCAGTTTTCATCAATTAATATATTCTGTAGCCATACCCTCATCCACTCTCTTTTCCTGAAAGCTGATCTGTCCAGTCCAGTTGGAAATGCATCTGCTTTGAGTGTCGCAGGATATCCACACATTCTTGCCATCTCTGTCGTAGCATAGCTTTCGTCGGTAAAGTGTGCGGAACAAACGTCCAATTTCTTGCCACTTTCGCATCTTTGGGCCACTGGTGCAACTTGAATCCGTCCCTGTTCGTGTTGTTACACCCTCCGACAACACACCGACGAGGCATGATGTCTCCAAGGTACGAAAACAGTCGAAAAAACGGAAAATAACAGCGCTGATTTGACTCGGTGTTTGTAATGTGTTTGAGAAAATGGCGAATTGCTTCCCGATGTGACGTCACAACGCTCCGAGAGCGAATAATAGAAAGGCGTTCGCCAAAATTCACCCATTTAGAGTTCGGAAATCTGTTAAAAAAATATATGGTCTTTTTTCTGCAACATCAAGGTATATATTGACGCTTACATAGGTCTGGTGATAATGTTCCCCTTTAACCAACAATGTAAAGTGGATTTTATTTTTCATTCTTATCATTTTAGCGACCTTGCTGTTAAAGTTAAAGAGTATTATGAGTTCAAACTGTCAGTGCACCACAATGCTAGTGACAGTGTGTGTGCGTGTCGGCAGGGCAGCTGAAACGAGGACAGTTCAGCTATTGTTGTTGTTGTTGTTGTTGTGTTTTGGCTTTGTTATTAGAGCTAGGGAACTTGAATCTTGTGTCACCAGGCAGAATTATAATTGTAAATCCCGCCCCCCCACTCTGTGCACCTCGCTGTTAGTCCCACCCAATCTTCTCCTCTCTGGAAGCGCACAAAATCGCGCACGAGAGTTGCACGTGCACACATCGGTTGTTGACAGTCTGAAATTGCGTCGAAGGATCCCCTAGTTTGTATCTTGTTGCAGAAGATACATGACTATCAGTAACACACGTCACCACATAAAAGGATGCACAAAAAAGATAGGAAAATGGAAAATTCTCTGGAACAATGCCCTCCATCTTGAATACCTTAGACTTTTGGCTCTTCTTTGGCTTTTTAGACTTTACAGCGTCTTTCTTTTCTTCCCCTGATTTCGTCTTTTTTCCATGCAAATTTGGATAAAAACAAAATTGTTGACTCTGTCAAAATAACATAGTTTCACATTGTAGTCTGAGTGCTTGTCTTCAGCCTTTGGGTTATCTTCCAGAACTAAACAAATGGTAGTATAATATTACAGCGATTAAAAGTCTGCTTATACTTGTATGACATTAAACAGTTAATACGGTAAATGTTTTTATTATGGTGACTAATTGCTTTTATTTGGAATGATGGTCCTATAAACATCTAAACAAATTATGAGCAAACTTCAGTTTACAGCAGCTTTGTGCTGATGTGCAAACGCATTTACAAAGTACAAATTATGTTTTTGTTGCAGCTGGTGTGCTCCCTGCTTTCTGTTGAGATAACACACTTGAGTGTCATTTCCTTTCCTGCTAAGGTCAGAGGTTTCTTCCAGAGAGGCTGCGTGTTAGACTGGTTTTGTGATGTGAATTATGATGGTTAAAGATAAGCCCATATGTATTCACACTATGCTTGGAATGGATCGTTCTCTGTTGTCAGCAGCTGAGGGGCGAGGGAGTCAAAGGTGGACACACTCTCATTTGCGGTTTGTTGCAGGAGAAGAGCCGGCCTCCATCATGACGCAGTGTGGAAGGATCGACGCGTTGATTTATTAACCTGCAATTCTTTGGGGGTCTTCAGAGAGAGATTGACTTGTTTGAGGTTTTCTAGCACAGTTGCATTAGAAGTTGTGGAGAACCGCTGGAGACTCATTTTTCTTTGCGCTTTGACATCACGCAGATTCAACACAGGCAGAGGGCGCAAAGTGGGGAGGGTAAGTGGGGTTGTTGCACCAAAGCCTTATTTAATATATATATATATATATATACAGTCGTGGTCAAAAGTTGACATACACTTGTAAAGAACATAATGTCATGGCTCTCTTGAGTTTCCAATCATTTCTACAACTCTTAATTTTTTGTGATAGTGATTGGAGCACATACTTGTGGTCACAAAGAACATTCATGAAGTTTGGTTCTTTTATGAAATTATTATGGGTCTACTGAAAATGTGACCAAATCTGCTGGGTCAAAAGTATACATACAGCAATGTTAATATTTGGTTACATCTGACCACAGAACTTTCCTCCAGAAGGTCTTATCTTTGTCCATGTGATGTCAGATGAAATAAAAATGTAGCTGTTTGGCCACAATACCCAGCAATATGTTTGGAGGAGAAAAGGTGAGGCCTTTAATCTCAGGAACACCATCCCTACCGTCAAGCATGGTGGTATTGGAATTATTATCTGGGCCTGTTTTGCTGCCAATGGAACTGGTGCTTCACAGAGAGTAAATGGGACAATGAAAAAGGAGGATTACTTCCAAATTCTTCAGGACAAGCTAAAATCATCAGCCCGGAGGTTGGGTCTTGGGCGCAGTTGGGTGTTCCAACAGGAAAATGACCCCAAACACACGTCAAAAGTGGTAAAGGAATGGCTAAATCAGGCTAGAATTAAGGTTTTAGAATGGCCTTCCCACAAACTTAAACGTGTGGACAATGCTGAAGATGTTAGGAACTGGTCAAGGGGGGTGATCCCGGGATGCAGAGACGGGAGGCAAGTTTGAAATACAAAAAGTAATATATTTAATAAGTCCAAAAATGTAACAAAGAGCGATGGGGCAAAAAGTGCACACCATGTATATTAACAAAACAGGTTCCTCAGTGGTTGGCAGGGGGCAGGCCAGGGTGCACCAAGTACTGCATAAAGTCTTTGTTGCCTCAAGGAGGCTAGGGAACAAACACAAAGAAGTTAGCAATAACAGGACAAGGGAAAGCAACGTACCATGAGGCGAAGTAGGTGCATGCACGTGCGGAGTTCAGGAAGCAATGACCAGCAAGGTCAAGCTGTAGGTGATGAGCTTAAGTACTGGCGGGCTAATTGCGAGCAGGTGTGTCACCAGGTCCGCACCTCGCCGAGGATGAATCACTAAAACACAGGTGCAGACAACAGAGAAGGCAGGAACACACTAAAACACAACAGTACCCCCCCCTCAATGGACGCCACCTGGCGGCTTACCTGGTTTCTCCGGAAAACGAATATAAAAAGCAGTTAACAGTGAAGGGTCTAAAATAAGTGAACGCGGGACCCAGGATCGGTCCTCGGGGCCGTAACCCTCCCAGTCGACCAGATACTGGAAACCCCTGCCCCTTCTCCTCACGTCGAGAATGGCCTTGACCGTGAATGCCTGGTGGCCATCAATAAGTCTGGGAGGTGGAGGAGGCACCTCTGGAGGACTCAAGGGACTGGAGGACACAGGCTTGAGCAGGGAGACGTGGAAAGAGGGATGAATCTTGAGAGAGTCCGGAAGGCGTAGTCGAACCGATGAGGGATTGATGACTCGCTCAATGGGGTAAGGTCCAATGAATCGTGGCTGCAGTTTCTTGGAGACCACTTGGAGAGGTAAATCACGAGAGGATAGCCATACCTTCTGACCGGGCCTGTAGTCCGGTGCTGTGCTGCGGTGGCGGTTAGCGATACGCTGGTTGCGCTCCGAGGTGCGTGACAGAGCAGACCGGGTATTTTGCCATGCTTGCCGTGCGCGGTGTAGGTGGGCCGCAACAGATGGGACGGCGACTTCTGATTCCAGGGAAGGAAAAGCGGGAGGTTGGTACCCGTAGGCGGAGTGAAATGGAGACATGCCTGTAGCGGAGCTGACGAGTGTGTTGTGAGCGTACTCAATCCAATGTAGACAAAGTGCCCAGGAGGCCGGCTGCTGATGGCAAACGCAGCGGATGGCAGCTTCCAGATCCTGGTTTGTGCGCTCAGTCTGACCGTTTGTCTGCGGGTGGTATCCAGAAGAAAGGCTCGGCGATGCCCCAAACGCCTTGCAGAAGGCCTTCCAAACCGCCGAAGAAAATTGTGGCCCTCTGTCCGAGACCACATCCACCGGGATACCATGCAGCCGGAACACGTGACGTACCAGCAGATCTGCAGTCTCTAGTGCAGAGGGCAACTTTAGAAGAGGGATGAAGTGAGCCATTTTTGAAAAGCGGTCCACCAAAGTCAATATAACAGTGTTGCCCTTTGATGGTGGAAGTCCTGTGACGAAATCCAATGCCACATGGGACCACGGGCGGGAGGGGATGGGGAGTGGCCGCAGAAGGCCAGCTGGTGCCCGATGTGACGCCTTATTGCGGGCACAGGTGGTACAGGCAGACACAAACTCTTTCACGTCAGCCCTGAAAGTTGGCCACCAGAAGCGCTGGGCTAGGAGGAAAGTAGTACGGGTGATACCTGGGTGGCAGGCGATCTTGGAGCTGTGGGCCCAGTTTAAGACTTCCGGCCGGAGTTCTGGGATAACGAATAAGCGCCCCTGCGGACAGTTCTTGGGAGAGGGAACATTCTTGATTCCTTCTGTCACGCGACCCTCGATGTCCCACTGTAGCGCTCCCAGCACTTGTGATGGAGGGATGATGGTCTCGGTCTTGACCCCTTCCTCGGGGCAGGCGTACATTCTAGACAAGGCGTCTGGCTTACCATTCTGGGAGCCGGGTCGGAAGGTCATGGTAAAATTTAATCTGGCGAAGAATAGCGCCCACCTAGCTTGTCTTGGGTTGAGCCGTTGAGCAGTCCGAATGTAGGCCAGATTCTTGTGGTCCGTGAATACCACAAATGGTGTCTCCGAGCCCTCCAGCCAGTGCCTCCATTCTTGTAGCGCCAAGACAACGGCAAGTAGTTCTCTATTACCAATGTCATAATTGCGTTCCGCTGGGGTCAGGCGGCGTGAGAAGAAGGCACAGGGGTGCAGCCTCTGGTCGGAGGAGGAGCGCTGGGAGAGAACAGCTCCCACGCCGGAGTCAGACGCGTCAACCTCGACAAAAAATTGAGAGGAAACGTTAGGGTGGACAAGAACTGGTGCAGAAGTAAATAACAATTTAAGCTTATCAAAGGAAGTCTGTGTCTCAGAGGTCCACAAAAAGGGAAGTTTAGTGGAAGTGAGTCTCGTAAGTGGTTCAGCTACCTGACTAAAATTTCGGACAAAACGGCGATAAAAATTAGCAAAACCAAGAAACTTTTGGAGGTGTTTTCTAGAAGTGGGTGTGGGCCAATCAACCACCGACTTGATTTTTGCGGGATCCGCTCGGAGTTGACCCTTCTCCACAATAAAACCCAAGAAGGGAACAGACTCTGAGTGAAACACGCACTTTTCGGCCTTGACATAAAGTCGATTCTCGAGAAGACGTTGGAGAACTAGACGAACATGCTGGACGTGAAGTTCGGGAGTAGGCGAGAAAACGAGGATATCGTCTAAGTAGACGACCACAAATCGGTCAAGCATGTCGCGCAAGACATCATTTATGAGGCTTTGAAAAACAGCCGGCGCATTAGTGAGGCCAAAAGGCATGACCAGGTATTCAAAGTGTCCAAGTGGGGTATTAAACGCGGTCTTCCATTCATCACCTTGCTTAATCCGGACTAAGTGATATGCGTTGCGGAGGTCCAGCTTGGTGAAGTGTCTAGCAGTGTGTAGAGGGTTAAAAGCAGAGTTGAGAAGCGGGAGAGGATATTTATTTTTGACAGTAATACTGTTAAGGGCTCGGTAATCAATACAAGGGCGGAGTGTCTTATCCTTCTTTTCTACAAAGAAAAACCCGGCGGCTAGAGGAGAGTTAGAGGGACGGATGAGACCAGAAGCAAGCGAAGTGGTGATATAGTCCTCTAGTGACTCTCTTTCATGTTTCGACATGTTATAAAGGCGTGATGAAGGGAGTGTGGCGCCAGGGAGGAGATTAATACAACAGTCATAAGGACGGTGTGGAGGTAACGACAACGCGCGGTCCTTGCTGAAGACCTCTTTAAGGTCGTGGTAAGCAGTGGGCACAGTTGACAGATCTATGACCTCCTGAATGACGATACGTGTGGCCCCTGTGCGAGGGCATGCGGACCGCAGACAGTGAATATGGCAAAAAAAAACCCAGTTAATGATAGTAGTTTTGGCCCAGTCAATATGGGGATTATGTTTAGCTAGCCAGGTAAGTCTGAGCACAACAGGAGCGGAACGAGAGGGAATGATGAGAAAATTGATTAACTCAAAATGGTTACCAGATAATTTAAGCGATAAGGGCTGAGTCTGGTGAGTAACGCTCGCCAGGTGACCTCCATCGAGGGATCGAACTACTCTAGGTCTGGGTAATTTGGCAACGGGTATGGAAAAACGTCTAACAAGTGCCTCATCGATAAAATTGTCATCAGAACCAGAGTCAATTAGAGCCCTAATGTCCAAACTCTGCTCCTTATCCCAGGCGAGCATACCCGTGAGTTGGAGCCTTGACAGTGTCTGACCTGTAGATGGCAGTAGAGGAGCCGGATCGGTCGCTGGAGGGAGTAAAGCTGGAACACAGCGGGGTGGCGAAGCTTGAGTGCGTAGGGGAGGCGAAGCTTGAGTGCGTAGTGGAGGCGAAGCTTGAGTACGTAGTGGAGGCGAAGCTTGAGTGCGTAGGGGAGGCGAAGCTTGAGTGCGGCGGCGGTCAGGACGATGAGGACAGTGGGATAAGCGATGCTCAGCTTTGCCGCAATATAAACATAGCCGGAGGCGAAGGCGACGATCTCTCTCAGCTGGAGAGAGACGATTTCCTCCGAGCTGCATCGGTTCCTCTTCCAGTGATATCGGCGGGGCATCGACACTGGGTATCGGTGTGAAGGTTTGACGCGCTTCATGGCCACTCCCACTATGCATCGAAGAGCAGAGTTCCTGGTGTAGGAACCTCTCTCTTTCCCAGTCAACGAGGCGATTTTCAATCCTCGCAGCCAGAGCAACGAGCTCGTCGAGGCTGTCAGGAGTCTTGAGCGGGATCATTTGTTTCCGGACTCGATCAGCCAGACCAAGGGAGAAGACGTCCACCAATGCGGAAGTGGGCCATCCGCTTTCAGCAGCCAGCCTTCGGAATTCAATAGCGAAGTCTGTGACGCTGCGCTGTCCTTGCTGCAGACGTAATAATGATCGGGCCGCTTCGCGTCCTGGCATCTCGCGTTGAAAAATGTTCTTCATGGCTTTGGAAAAAGCGGCGTACGAGGCACACACCGGAGATTGACGCGCCCATTCTGCGGTTGCCCAGGCGGACGCCCGGCCACTCATGTGGGACATGACAAAAGCCACGCGAGCTCTTTCAGTGTAAAAAGAAGTGGGTAAAAGTTCAAAATAGATTTCACACTGGGTGAGAAAGGGACGCACGTCACCTGACTCGCCGGAGAAACGCTCAGGCTTAGAGAGTGGTGGACAAGGAGCAGGAGGGGTGTCGTTAGGCAACGGAACATCTGTGGAACGTGGACGTGTCTGCTGGGCTGCTGGGTCGACAGTAGGGGAAGAAATCGCCTGCAGCGCGGTGAGTACACTTCCAAACTGTCCCTCTAATGCATCAAGGCGGGCGGCTTGGCGTTCCGCTATGGTGTTGACGCAAGCCCCAAGCACGCCAAATTGTTCCTCCTGTTGACCAAGTCGTTTGGCCTGCTGTTGCAGCGCCCTCTTTACTGGGTCAGTCTCTGCGGGATCCATGTTGTGGCTGGTCATTATGTTAGGAACTGGTCAAGGGGGGTGATCCCGGGATGCAGAGACGGGAGGCAAGTTTGAAATACAAAAAGTAATATATTTAATAAGTCCAAAAATGTAACAAAGAGCGATGGGGCAAAAAGTGCACACCATGTATATTAACAAAACAGGTTCCTCAGTGGTTGGCAGGGGGCAGGCCAGGGTGCACCAAGTACTGCATAAAGTCTTTGTTGCCTCAAGGAGGCTAGGGAACAAACACAAAGAAGTTAGCAATAACAGGACAAGGGAAAGCAACGTACCATGAGGCGAAGTAGGTGCATGCACGTGCGGAGTTCAGGAAGCAATGACCAGCAAGGTCAAGCTGTAGGTGATGAGCTTAAGTACTGGCGGGCTAATTGCGAGCAGGTGTGTCACCAGGTCCGCACCTCGCCGAGGATGAATCACTAAAACACAGGTGCAGACAACAGAGAAGGCAGGAACACACTAAAACACAACAGAAGAAACAAGTCCATGTCAGAAAACCAACAAATTTAGCTCAACTGCACCAATTTTGTCAAGAGGAGTGGTCAAAATTTCAACCAGAAGCTTACCAGAAGCTTGTGGATGTCTACCAAAAGCGCCTTATTGCAGTGAATGTATACTTTTGACTCAGCAGATTTGGTCACATTTTCAGTAGACCCATAATAAATTAAAAAAAGAACCAAACTTCATGAATGTTTTTTTGTGACAAACAAGTATGTGCGCCAATCACTCTATCACAAAAAAACAATAGTTGTAGAAATTATTGGAAACTCAAACAGCCATGACATTATGTCCTTCACAAGTGTATTTAAACGTTTAACCACGACTGTGTATATATATATATATATATATATATATATATATATATATATATATATATATATATAATTTGCAGACTTCTCCTCTGCATTCAACACCCTGCAGCCCCCACAATTCTGGCTGACAAAATCTCAGCTCTCTTTCATCTGGGTGACCAGCTAATCCTATGGATAATGGCCTTTTTAACCAACAGAGAGTTCTGGTCAATACCACCTTCTCCAACCTCCAACACACCTTAACCGGCTCCCCTCTGGGCTGCGTGCTCTGACCTCTGCTCTTCATCCTCTACACCAATGACTGCAGAACCATACAACCTAACTGTCATCTGGTTAAGTACGCTGATGATATAGTTCTCTTGTCTTTGCTATCAAGCCCTTCTTATCACCACGGACCAGCTCTTCAGGAGTTTGTGGAGTGGTGTGACGGCTCCTGTTTGGAACTGAATGTGAACAACCTGGTTACCATCTAAAATTCTCCTCCAACACAGAGGATATTCTAAAGAAATGTCAACAACGAAAATACCTTCTTAGGAAGCTCAATTCCTTCGAAGTCAGCAAGAACATCCTCCTGACTTTCTACTACTCCTCCATCGAGAGCATCATTGCATTCTCTATAACCTGCTGGTTCCACTCCACCAGCCTGCAGAACACGGTCAAAGTCTGTTTTAAAATCATTGGACTTCTTAGAAGGAATCTGTCTACTATCTACGAGCAGCAGACTCTCACGTTAGCAGGTCGGATCATGCAGGACCCCTCCCACGCTCTCTTCCCAGCGTTTGAGTGGCTCCCCTCAGGACATTGGCTTTGTTGCCCCTACTGCAGGACACAGAAGAAAAGCAACTTTTGTCCCGAGGGCTGTTCAACTCCTGATCCCTCTGCACCCACACCCGCTTGTTCCTAACTAACCCTGAATACTTTTTCTTATTATGCTAACAGTGGACTTCAAGCACTACAGTCTAGAATGACCATACGTCCTCTTTTCCCCGTACATGTCTTCTTTTGCGGGGCTGTCCGGTCTGTCCGGGCAGAGTTTCTTAAATGCCTCAAATGTCCGGTATTTTGAGTTAGGGTTGCGTGTATTTTCAATGTACGTCCAGAGTTAAGAAGGGGTTAAATTGTGAAGATGTGCGCATGCAGCAACATTCGTGAGGGAGGGGCAGAGACAGAGAGCGAGAGAGCGAGACAGTCAAGAGACAGACAGAACACAAGAGAGAAGCCGAAACGTAAATGCAACTGTACGGATGATTTGCGGGAAAAGTATCTGTGTTTTGGTCCTGGCCGTGACACATGAAAAGCAGAATGCACTGTGTGCAAAGCAGGAAGGTATATCTGTGGCAAATAAAGGGACCAGCGATCTACAAGCCCATATCGACACTACAAAGCACAAAACATCAAGGGCGAGAGCCCGTCTGCTGTTTTTTGTTTAAATTTAATTAACTTGTTTTGAGGCATTATTTATGTTTAGATTATAAACAATAGGTTATATTGAATATTTCTACCTCTGCACTTTTTTTTCCAAAACTGTGAATGTTACAGAATATAAGTGTGACTTATACTGTCAACCAGTGTTGGCGTTAACACACTTTTTGTGTCTTTTTAACGCAATGAAATCAGAAAAGACGCAGATTTTTTTTTTTATTTTTTTTTTTACCATTAGCCCACAGCTAATGTTTCAAAGGCCCACGGCACATTCTAAAAATACTATTAAAATAAACAAAAACATAAAAAAAGTGAAATGAAAAAGCTTAAAGGTGAAATGTAATTTAGAAATAGTTGCAATGTTGACTAATAAAACAAAGCTGTTTTTTTTTCTTTTAAACGGTCATTGCTCAAAACATAATACTGAATCAGAATCAATGTTATTATGAATTATTGACCTATCAAAGGTTCTGATTACTTAAAAATATTTTTGGTGGAAGATTTTGCATATTTTGTGTGTTGCCATAAAAACATAGTTTTGTTTGACAAAAAAGGGCGGAAAACAAACAAACAAAAAAACAAACAAACAAAAAAACAACATAAAAAAACTAAAACATTTTGAAATGAGGAATAGATCTGAAGTTGATGTAGACTCCAGGGATTTAAGCAGAGGTGGGTAGAGTAGCCAGAAATTGTACTCAAGTAAGAGTACTGTTACTTTAGAGATTTATTACTCATATAAAAGTAAGGAGTAGTCACCCAAATATTTACTTGAGTAAAAGTAAAAAGTATGTTGTGAAAAAACTACTCAAGTACTGAGTAACTGATGAGTAACCTGTTTGTTTAATAATGACGGCAACAAATAATGCACAGAAACATAAAAATAGCAATGAGGAAATTCAGAGCCAGGAATATCTCTTAAGCAACTAAAACAATAATATATATTACATAATAATACATTAAAATAACAAATAGAAATAAGGCAAATTGAGCCACAATAACTTAACAGCACCATAGGCTCAGTAGGCTTTCATTAATTGATTGATTGAAACTTGTATTAGTAGATTGCACAATACAGTACATATTCCGTTCAATTGACCACTAAATGGTAACACCCCAATACGTTTTTCAACGTTAATCAATTAATTAATACATGACCAAGTCGAGGTGATCTACCTCATATATACATATACATACACACACATATCATATACACAGTATATATATATATATCCATCCATCCATCCATCCATCTTCTTCCGCTTAGCCGAGGTCGGGTCGCGGAGGCAGCAGCCTAAGCAGGGAAGCCCAGACTTCCCTCTCCCCAGCCACTTCGTCCAGCTCTTCCTGTGGGACCCCGAGGCGTTCCCAGGCCAGCCGGGAGACATAGTCTTCCCAACGTGTCCTGGGTCTTCCCCGCGGCCTCCTACCGGTCGGACGTGCCCTAAACACCTCCCTAGGGAGGCGTTCGGGTGGCATCCTGACCAGATGCCATCCATCCATCTTCTTCCGCTTAGCCGAGGTCGGGTCGCGGAGGCAGCAGCCTAAGCAGGGAAGCCCAGACTTCCCTCTCCCCAGCCACTTCGTCCAGCTCTTCCTGTGGGACCCCGAGGCGTTCCCAGGCCAGCCGGGAGACATAGTCTTCCCAACGTGTCCTGGGTCTTCCCCGCGGCCTCCTACCGGTCGGACGTGCCCTAAACACCTCCCTAGGGAGGCGTTCGGGTGGCATCCTGACCAGATGCCCGAACCACCTCATCTGGCTCCTCTCGATGTGGAGGAGCAGCGGCTTTACTTTGAGCTTCCCCCGGATGGCAGAGCTTCTCACCCTATCTCTAAGGGAGAGCCCTGCCACCCGGCGGAGGAAACTCATTTCGGCCGCTTGTACCCGTGATCTTGTCCTTTCGGTCATAACCCAAAGCTCATGACCATAGGTGAGGATGGGAACGTAGATCGACCGGTAAATTGAGAGCTTTGCCTTCCGGCTCAGCTCCTTCTTCACCACAACGGATCGATACAGCGTCCGCATTACTGAAGACGCCGCACCGATCCGCCTGTCGATCTCACGATCCACTCTTCCCTCACTCGTGAACAAGACTCCGAGGTACTTGAACTCCTCCACTTGGGGCAAGATCTCCTCCCCAACCCGGAGATGGCACTCCACCCTTTTCCGGGTGAGAACCATGGACTCGGACTTGGAGGTGCTGATTCTCATCCCAGTCGCTTCACACTCGGCTGCGAACCGATCCAGTGAGAGCTGAAGATCCTGGCCAGATGAAGCCATCAGGACCACATCATCTGCAAAAAGCAGAGACCTAATCCTGCACCACCAAACCAGATCCCCTCAACGCCTTGACTGCGCCTAGAAATTCTGTCCATAAAAGTTATGAACAGAATCGGTGACAAAGGGCAGCCTTGGCGGAGTCCAACCCTCCCTGGAAACGTGTCCGACTTACTGCCGGCAATGCGGACCAAGCTCTGGCACTGAGCATACAGGGAGCGGACTGCCACAATCAGACAGTTCGATACCCCATACTCTCTGAGCACTCCCCACAGGACTTCCCGAGGGACACGGTCGAATGCCTTCTCCAAGTCCACAAAACACATGTAGACTGGTTGGGCAAACTCCCATGCACCCTCAAGGACCCTGCCGAGAGTATAGAGCTGGTCCACAGTTCCACGACCAGGACGAAAACCACACTGTTCCTCCTGAATCCGAGGTTCGACTATCCGGCGTAGCCTCCTCTCCAGTACACCTGAATAGACCTTACCGGGAAGGCTGAGGAGTGTGATCCCACGATAGTTAGAGCACACCCTCCGGTTCCCCTTCTTAAAGAGAGGAACCACCACCCCGGTCTGCCAATCCAGAGGTACCGCCCCCGATGTCCACGCGATGCTGCAGAGTCTTGTCAACCAAGACAGCCCCACAGCATCCAGAGCCTTAAGGAACTCCGGGCGGATCTCATCCACCCCTGGGGCCTTGCCACCGAGGAGCTTTTTAACTACCTCAGCAACCTCAGCCCCAGAAATAGGAGAGCCCACCACAGACTCCCCAGGCACTGCTTCCTCATAGGAAGACGTGTTGGTGGGATTGAGGAGGTCTTCGAAGTATTCCCTCCACCGATCCACAACATCCGCAGTCGAGGTCAGCAGAACACCATCATCGCCATACACAGTGTTGATAGTGCACTGCTTTCCCTTCCTGAGGCGGCGGATGGTGGTCCAGAATTGCTTCGAAGCCGTCCGGAAGTCGTTTTCCATGGCTTCCCCGAACTCCTCCCATGTCCGAGTTTTTGCCTCTGCGACCGCTGAAGCCGCACACCGCTTGGCCTGTCGGTACCTGTCCACTGCCTCGGGAGTCCTATGAGCCAAAAGAACCCGATAGGACTCCTTCTTCAGCTTGACGGCATCCCTCACCGCCGGTGTCCACCAACGGGTTCTAGGATTACCGCCACGACAAGCACCAACTACCTTGCGGCCACAGCTCCAATCAGCCGCCTCGACAATAGAGGCGCGGAACATGGTCCATTCGGACTCAATGTCCAGCACCTCCCTCGTGACATGTTCAAAGTTCTTCCGGAGGTGGGAATTGAAACTCTCTCTGACAGGAGACTCTGCCAGACGTTCCCAGAAAACCCTCACAATGCGTTTGGGCCTGCCAGGTCTGTCCGGCATCCTCCCCCACCATCGCAGCCAACTCACCACCAGGTGGTGATCGGTAGAAAGCTCCGCCCCTCTCTTCACCCGAGTGTCCAAAACATGAGGCCGCAAATCCGATGACACAACTACAAAGTCGATCATGGAACTGCGGCCTAGGGTGTCCTGGTGCCAAGTGCACATATGGACACCCTTATGTTTGAACATGGTGTTCGTTATGGACAATCTGTGACGGGCACAAAAGTCCAATAACAAAACACCGCTCGGGTTCAGATCCGGGCAGCCATTCTTACCAATCACGCCTCTCCAGGTTTCACTGTCGTTGCCAACATGAGCATTGAAGTCCCCCAGTAGCACGAGGGAATCACCCGGGGGAGCACTCTCAAGTACTCCCTCGAGTGAATCCAAAAAGGGTGGGTACTCTGAGCTGCGGTTTGGCGCGTAAGCGCAAACCACAGTCAGGACCCGTTTCCCCACCCGAAGGCGGAGGGAAGCTACCCTCTCGTCCACCGGGTTGAACTCCAACGTACAGGCTCTGAGCCGGGGGGAAACAAGAATTGCCACCCCAGCCCGTCGCCTCTCACTGCCGGCAACGCCAGAGTGGAAGAGAGTCCAGCCCCTCTCGAGAGAACTGGTTCCAGAGCCCTTGCTGTGCGTCGAAGTGAGTCCGACTATATCTAGCCGGAACTTCTCCACTTCGCGCACTAGCTCAGGCTCCTTCCCCCCCAGCGAGGTGACGTTCCACGTCCCAAGAGCTAGCTTCTGTAGCCGAGGATCGGACCGCCAAGTGCCCTGCCTTCGGCTGTCGCCCAGCTCACATCGCACCCGACCTCTATGACCCCTGCTATGGGTGGTGAGCCCATTGGAGGGGGGACCCACGTTGCCTCTTCGGGCTGTGCCCGGCCGGGCCCCATGGGGACAGGCCCGGCCACCAGGCGCTCGCCATCATGCCCCACCTCCGGGCCTGGCTCCAGAGGGGGGCCCCGGTGACCCGCGTCCGGGCGAGGGAAATCTGGGTCCTTGTTTTTTATTTTTCATGGAGGTCTTCGAGCTGCTCTTTGTCTGATCCCTCACCTAGGACCAGTTTGTCTTGGGAGACCCTACCAGGGGGCATAAAGCCCCCGGACAACATAGCTCCTAGGATCATTGGGACACGCAAACTCCTCTACCACGTTAAGGTGGCAGCTCAGAGAGGAGATATATATATATATATATGTATATATATATATATATATATATATATATATATATATATATATATATATATATATATGTATGTATATATATATATATATATATATATGTGTGTAAGATATATATATATATATATATATATATATATATATATATATATATATATATATATATATTCATATAAAAGGCTATCGATGCTGTCATCTAGCAAAGCTGAATTTGACCAAGCAACCCCCCCGTACCAAAAAGCCCTTGATGAAAGCGGATACAATTTCACCCTCACCTATGAACCCACGCCAGGAAACCAGCCAAAAAAGAACAGAAAACGGAACGACATCATCTGGTACAACCCCCCATACAGCAAAAACGTCTCAACGAACATTGGACACAAATTCCTCAATCTGATTGACAAACACTTTCCCAAAGACAACATCCTAAGAAAAGTATTCAACAAGAACAACATTAAATTGAGCTACAGCTGCATGAACAATATACGACAAATCATCTCAAACCACAACAAAACAATTGCAAATGAGCCGTCGGCCCTCAGACAGAGCGACTCCAAAACCAACAAAGGATGTAATTGTCGAAAGAAACCTGATTGCCCTCTCAACGGGGGGTGCTTACAAACATCAGTTGTCTACCAATCTAAGGTAATACGCAAGGACATTAACACATCCGACACATATGTAGGATTAACCGAGGGAGAATTCAAAACCAGATGGAACAATCACAAGGCTTCTTTCAGGAACAAAAACCTGCGAAATACCACAGAACTCAGCAAACACATTTGGGACTTCAAAGACAATAATGTTGAATATTCAATAACATGGCAAATTCTTGCATCCAGCACACCTTACAATAGTGGTAATAAAAGATGCAACCTATGCTTGAAAGAGAAACTGTTTATTATTTACCGTCCAGACCTGTCATCCCTCAACAAGCGCAGCGAAATTGTAACAACATGCCGCCATAGACGGAAACACCTCCTAGGTAACACATGAGCCAATCACCACGCCCCTAGGCCAGCCTGTACCCACCCACTCTGTGCCCTATATAAACCATGGTATGCGAATGCTCCCATTAAAATCTCCCGACGATTGAGGGTACCCCCCCTCATGAAACAGGCCTGTAGAGATGAAATAGTCTTGTGATTTTTTTCCCACACATACATATATTGCGCTCTACTACGGTATCGAGCACTATTTTTTGGATAACCTTATTAAGACATATATTCATATATATATATATATATATATATATATATATATATATATATATATATATATATATATATATATATATATATATATATATATATATATATATATACATACATTTATATATACATACATTTATATATACAGTACATAATTTATATTTATTTATTTTGCCGTTTTTGTTCACATGTTAAAGGTGTTTTAATGAATATACATGCATGTTTAACATATAGATTCCTTTCTTTCATGAAGACAAGAATATAAGTTGGTGTATTACCTGATTCTGATGACTTGCATTGATTGGAATCAGACAGTAGTGCTGATAACGTCCACGTTTTCAAATGGAGGAGAAAAAAGTTCCTCCTTTCTGTCTAATACCACATGAAAGTGGTTGGTTTTTGGCATCTTATTTGTCCAGCTTCCATATTAGTTTTTATACACTTTACAAGAAATACATTGGCGGCAAACTCCGTAGCTTGCTAGCTTGTTTGCGCTGCTTTCGGAGACTCTTATTTTGTTAGCGCACGCGCGATGGAGCACCACTTTTATTGTGAAGACAGGAACTGTGCCGTCAGTCTTTAGGCTTTTGAGAGAGGTACGGTCTTTTTTCCTTCACACTTTTGATTGATTGATTGAAACTTTTATTAGTAGATTGCACAGTACAGTACATATTCCGTACAATTGACCACTAAATGGTAACACCCGAATAAGTTTTTGAACTTGTTTAAGTCAGGGTCCACGTGTGACGGTCATGTGACCGCCTGGCTCTGTTTGATTGGTCCAACGTCACCAGTGACTGCATCTGATTGGTGAAACGCAGTCAAACGTCACCAGTGACTGCATTTGATTGGTGAAACGCAGGCATGCCATAGATTCTACTTTGAAGGTCTGTCTGACAAACCAATACAAACAACGCGTGCATTAACAGATCGATAAAAATCAGTAGCGAGTAGCGAGCTGAATGTAGATAAATGGAGCTGAGTAAAAGTAGCGTTTCTTCTCTATAAATATACTCAAGTAAAAGTAAAAGTATGTTGCATTAAAACTACTCTTAGAAGTACAATTTATCCCAAAAGTTTAGATGTAACGGAGTGAATGTAGCGCGTTACTACCCACCTCTGGCTAATCCTATGCTTAAAAAGTCAAATACCTAATTAAGATCTGTATTTATGTCTTAAAAAGCTGCCAATGCATGCAATAATTAGTTGTATAGTGCATGTAAACGTACCAAGTGTGTGTGTATAGGGCTGCAACTGTTATGGCTCAGACTCCTGCCGCCTCTAATCCATATGTGGGCTCCAGTGACCCCGCCTCTGGACACGCCCACGGGTGTTCCCCTCCGGCTGCAATCAACACACCTGACGCTGATGAGGCACCACTACTCTTAAGCCGGCGCAACCTTCGTTCCAGTGCCAGAACGTAGCTATATGTTGCAGTACTGTAAGCCCACACGTCTCTAGCTCTCTCTCCATGTACCTCTTCCCTTGTGCTCACCTGTCCTTGTCATTTCTATTGTTCCCTCAGAATACCCTCCGTCGCCATGGAACTGAGCTGTGCGCCTCACGTCCCTGGACTCCCTCTGGATTCTGACTGCCTCCCTCGATCCTCGACCCCCGCTTTGGACACGGACCTTCTTCTGTCGAGCCCCTTTGGACTTGTTTGCTTCCTCACTCAACACGCACCTTCAACAGGTAACAATCAGTTAGACACAACACATAGTCACACCATACTTATTGGTATGGTGTGACACCCCTGTCTCAGTGCCGTATCCTTCTCCATAGTACTGTCACAGTAACGTTGGGTTTAGGGTGGAATGGAGGGCCCTTCAGGAGTCATGTATATGGGGCCCCAGAATTTGGCGCTACGTCACTAAACACAGGGGTTTGTTTTAGATAACGACAGAAACCCACCTCTTGGAGTTGAATACAAGTATCTGTCGGTGTCCTGCTGCTGCCTCATGTGGATGACTCATTAGACAGCACCTACCTCTTTTTGTTTTACAATCCTCATATGTCCACTTCACTTCAATTATACTTAACAAGCACTCACACCGAGGTCGCCATTATGCCAAAACACTCCCCCTCCGCCCACTCCCCTTACAATCTTGGTCAGTTCGTCAGCATCAATAGAAAGGAAGGCCATTATGGACTTACCTTCCTGTAGCTTGCTGTATATCCTTTCATATCCATGTTTTATTGTACATTTTAGCAGAATTTTTTTTGAGAAACACTGTGTTAGACGAACAAGGCAGATAGCGTAATCCACAATCTCATTGGCATGTACTGTGAATGAAAGCAAAATCTAATTTGAGTCTAGTATGTATTATCAGACATGTTAATTATTATGTTTTACATAGTTTAGCTTGGTTAATGGTTATGATTTATTTTGAACATGCACACAGCTACAATACGGTACATCACAAACTGTATTTCCAGTTTCTCATTACAACATGTTCGAAAAAGAGGAGAAAGAAGCAATGCTTATTCAATCTACCCCGTTTCTAACACATGTGTACCCTTCATAACGCAAAAAAGCATAATCAATAAATTTCATGAATTAATATTTGTTTATAAATTGTGATTTGCATAATGAGAGGATTAGGATTATCTCGTTTTTCAATAAGGTTCAAGATCTTTATCAAGATTCTTCTTCCTTGTACTTCGTTAACACAAAGCTGATTCACCAAACGTGTGCAAAGTGGAACAGTCGTGTCTGTTAGGTGAGCAGAATAAGGCTTGCAATTCATTTTGCATCTTTGTCTTCATTAATATGCAAAATATATGCAAAATGTATAAAGAGGAAAAAATGCAAATATAATTTTTTCACATGCAGAATGTGATTCATCAACATTCATCGTTTTGCAAGCACTATTTTGTGTTTTCTTTAGCACATGTCAGCAGGACGTGCAAACCGACAGTAACACACACGGCTGCTGGATCAGTGCTCATGCTGCACACACAGACAGATGTGTCAACATTTTGGACAGTCAGAAAAAGAATATTAGACATATCTTCTATTCAGCAACATTATTTTATCATTTTATAGCTGCTGGAGGACTTAAGATGCTGATTAAAACAAAATCAATTGATGCGTTTTGGTGTCCTTTAATATTTTTTTTTAACATTTGTTTTTATACAAAGATTAATAAAACATTTCTTACATGGAAAAAAAGGTTTGTAATTTTTTTGTGTCTTGAGCGGAGTAGCCTCTCACCAATGAGCGCACCTTACAGCGGTTGAAAAAAATGAAAAAGTGATTTCATAGTAGAGGCACTGCTTAACTGCTTCTAAAATGCCCATAAAAAGTGGTACATGTCTCCTGCTTGTTTGAAAACTTAGCAAATGCCACATGTAAAACCATGATAACAAGAATGTGCAGTAAATTAGAGTGTCTCCGTGGTGATGGCTCGTATAGTACACGCAAAAACCTCCTTTAAAACTTAACACGCAGTGGTAGTAAATCGCACGCAAAAGGCCAACAATAGTACACAATAGTACACGCTATTTTATACATTGCACACGCTGTTTAATGTGTGTGGCGTTTAAATCTTAATAAATCAGGCCCTTTGAGTTTGAACAGTTTCATAAACGGGATCATATTACTATATTGTTTGACTTCTTTGCATAAGCCATTTCATAATTTAATTCCACATAATATACTAAAGGTTTACGAATGTTTTAAATTAATCTATTCCCTAAGGTTAAAAAAAAAAGCCAGGAGACACCACAACAAATAATTAGAATTTTGATTTATTCAGCCCATTAACTCATCCAGCAGCTATACTATTATTTGTCATTTTATGTATTTATTTATTATACTATTTTTGTGTATCCTCCTCCCAACATATATTCTGTTTATAAAGTATACATGAAGATAGACTCGCCAAATAGATTGCACTCTCCATTTCATCATTTCAAAAGACGCAATCCTCTGAGCATGAGCTTAGTTGATCAGTTTAAGAATACACATGTTTTAATACATGCAATTGTAATTATCGTAACTGACTTTTTCTGTAACACGATTAGTGAATGAAGTGTACTTATATAGTTTTCTGTAACACGATTAGTGAATGAAGTGTACTTATATAGTTTTTTCCTCCACATTTCCACACAATAACTCCGATATAGTTACACTATTAGAGAATATGGAGTCATTTTTGGTCCAGAACATATAGAAGTATTTCTGGCCACCTTATGTTGTACATTTTTTATATGAGATTTCCAGTTCATTAGACTTAGAATTTGTGTTTATTGTACCCTGTCAATCTGAACTGTATTGTATTTAAGTTTGACTTTTTCTACTACTGTTACCGAATAGCAATATTTTAGTTTTACTGAATCATCTCTTTTATTCATTCATTTTATTCAGTATTTTTATTTGCTCCTGTGTGTTCTCTCCTGAGCAAAATGTGGTCGTATCCTCACTGCAAATAATACTAACTTGAAACCCTTTGTAGCTTTGAAGGTGTAATTCAGATAGAGATTGAACACATTTGGTTCCAGTATTGATCCCTGGGGTACGCCGCAAGATATATTTACAGCTGTAGATGTTTGTTCACCTAGCTTCACATATTCCTGTTGGCTTCTTACCCAGTTTAAGACCAACTCTTTAATGCGTTACCATTTTAATTTGGTAATTAAGATATTACGATTAATTCTTATTTGATGATGAGACGTTGGCTGTTTATCTGTATTGCTTGTGCACGAGTGTCTCACTTTTATTTATGAAGTTGCCCAAACTGTTTTTGAACAATTTTTCAATCAGTTTAAAAAATTGTGGAAGTAAGGAAACAGGTCTATAGTTTGTAAACTGGTGATTGTCTCCAGTCTTATAAATCGGTACAGCGTTTGTTATTTTCTTTTTTGTTTGAGAATTTCCCTGTTTTATATAATAGGTTACTGATACACGTTAAAGGTTTTAAAATCTCTTCACTATTGTTTTCCTATCTTTTTCGTTACGATCAATTGAGGTCTTAGATTTACATTTATTCACAATTTTGATATTTTTCCTCTTCTGTCACGGCCTTAAGGAACATCGAGTTGGGATTTCTGTCTATGGTATCATTCAAGTCCTCAAGTGACACGGGATCTGGAATTATTTATTGCAAATGTATTTATTAAAGCTTCCAACTACTTTGTTCATAGTGTAAATTTTACTATTTTTATCTGAGAAATATTGAGGGTAATCTTTCTTAGGTACTATTTTTATTCATGCTTTTTAGGATGCCCCATGTTGCCCTAATATTGTTTTTGTTCCTAATAATTGACTGTAATATTCTTTCTTGCATGTTGGTAAGATTCTGGTTAGCTTGTTCTTATATGTTTTGTACTTATTTTCTGCCTTTATAGATCTATGTGTTATAAATGTCCAATAATGTATTCTTCTCGTTACATGCATTCTCCAATCCCTTTGTCACCCATGGTTGATTCTTCTTCATTTTAACCATTTTAGCATTTATTATTACACCTAGAAACTTGATTTATTTTATCTTGTCTATTTGTGTTTGACTTTCTCTTCTACTGTTTTTACTATATTACTGTTGCTACTATTTTAGATTTACTGAGATTCAAGGATAGTCTCTTTTTATCATATCATATCGTTAATCTATAAATTTAACAAGTAGTATTAATAATATAATAAATAGTACTAGCTTTAAGTTCTTTGTAACTTTACAAATGTTAATATATCTGACGGTTAGATAACGCCAATACATATCATCTCTTAGGTGGCAGACAGTGCAGCGATTTTGATTGTATTGGTATTTATCACAGACATTGGGACAATAAAAATGATAAATAGACCTCGTCAGAATATTACACACAACTAACTGGATGTGTTTATAAGCCCTCAGCACCATGTAGATGCCACAGACTAAATGATGTGTTTTGTCACTGTATGACGCCAGTTATGTGAGCACTGGCAGAACACTGTCATAAAGGGAACGCCGGTAGCATGTTCTCTTTTTTAATGATCACTGCACATCACTGCCGCAGACATTCCATGATTGGTTTATGCATACTCAAATCAAAGTCATTTACAAGTAACCCTTGACAGGTGTCGGATGCTTTCAACCAGCTAATTGTATTTTTTTTTTAATTGGCTCTTCCAACCATCCATTTTCACTTACACGCTGTCAGGGCACCAGGCAGTGCTGTGAAACCCAAAAAAAAAATTGAATTTCTTTAAATGCGCAAGAAATGCATCTTCCTGGTTTAGACATAAAACAATGCTGACATGTTCTGTGTTGGCTCCCAATCAATGTGCGCCTTTGTTCATCATAGCGAGCTTTGGTGAGCAAAGCAAAAGCTTGGCTTAACAGCGTGAGACTAACAAGCATATTTGAGGTGCTGTTGTTTCTCTGGCTAGTTATCCTCTTTTGAGCTGAGCAATAATCTGTCTTGGAGAGAGAGTCTCTGAGATATTTCTACAGGAGATTGATTTCATAAGTGAAGCATTTGCTGCTTCTAAGTCACGTTGAAATAGTTTTTTTTTCTGACAGACGCTCACTGGATACATGAATGTTCCTGTCAGAAACAGCGAGAGAAACGTGCCTGTTAGTCGGCTATGTAGTGTCGCTTTTGTGTTAGTTATGTGCAGTGTTCCTTTCTCTTAGGACATGTCCATTTAGGATATTACAAATTAATTCATTCATCTTTTTTTTTTTTTTACACACATTTTCCGTTCAATCAGTGTTTCGTCAATGTCAAAGTCATGACAGTCAGTCCCATTGTACATGAATTTAGATTTTGTCTCTCTGATCCCCGACAAAATCTGGCGTATTCTCACCTAATTGTCCCTGGACATTTGGACACACACACTTGTCTAGTCTTGCTTTGTCTTGTTCCTTGTTATATTTAGGAGGAAGGAGTAGACGACACAGACCGCAAGGGGGAGTAGTAGCTTTATGATTTATTATATATATGCACTATATATATATATATATAATAATCAAACAATAATAATATAAGAATACGTTAGTGGTGCCCTGAGTGCCACAACTTAAACGTTAGAGAAATGGAGTGTGACAAAAATCCAAGAGTGTGTGTGTAACACTATGTGTGGAGATTAGCTGCTGAGTGTTACCGTAGTGTTGAACGAGAGGCAGAAGATCAGGAGGGACAATGCAGAGCTCGAAGGTCCGTGAGCAGGCAGGAAGTCGGGGGGCTATAGCGGGGCGAAGAAGGTCTATGTCCAAGCGGGAGGTCGAGATCCAAGAGGCAGTCCGGGAAGCAAAGGAACGAGGAATGACGAGACGCACAGCTCATCACCACGGGAATGTAGGCAGACTGCTGGGAGGCCGACAAGGAAGACACGGGACCAACCAAACACGAAGGGCGAGAAAACACAGAGAGAGACAGAGAGCAAGGTTGCATAGAGCTAAAGGATCGCTTACGGCACAGGAACGGATGGTTACGTTCTGGCCCGGAACGCAGGTCTGCATTGGCTTAAGAAGCCCAGGAAGATCATCGCTGACAGGCGCGAAGATTGCAGATTGACTGCAGCTGCCGGCTGCAGCAGGACTCACACGCACAGGTGCGCTCTTGGAGGCGCAATCAGCAGAGCACATTGGAATGCGCCCTGGCCGTGACATTCCTGGCACCTCTTTTTATCATCGAAACCCAATAAGATCCGATGGACCCGATTTACTAAGATCCAAATACCATGCGTTCAAGCACATAATATATAATACCAAAGTGTTTGGATGTATTCATTAAATCAATATATTCTTACCTGCCAAAAAGGGACTCAATGTAATACTTTGACACATCTCATCTGTGCATAAATTATTAGTTTACCCCAAGAGAGTTACATATATGAAAATAAAGTACATACTGTACTGTTTACGTGTTGAAGTACCCTTTAAAAAATTGAAATCTACCTCAAACAACATCAATTGCGGAGATGGTCTGAGAAATAAAAGATGAGCGACGTTTACCGGCTGAGTCCTGACTGGTGATTGGATGAGTGTGTGGAAGGAAAGGGAATGTGGGAGGAGCCTGCGTGTATGATGAGTGAGCGATGTCGGCATCTGGAGTGTAAGAAAATAGAAAGTTCCATCCTGCATGGACATATCGCTTTGCCTATAACATTAAAAATAGATTTAAACTTTTAAAAGTTTACAAGCTGTGTTATGTTTTGTAGCTCTAGATTATTTTTTTTTAGTGGAAAAGGGTGCAAAATGGCTTTTTGGATAGTAAAGGTTGCCGACCCCTGATATAGACAAACGACCATTCACGCTTAGATTCAAACCTATGGACAATTTAAAGACTCCAACTAGCCTAAGGATGTACAGATCAATAACACGATATTTAATGATTGTTTCTCAGCGGTTTCGTTCAGCAGCACAAATAAACTTCCCCACAAAACCTCCACCCAACCCTGCAGCTCCATCACACACATCTGATTTTGAAACACTGGTGTGTGTTGTGTGTAATACAATAGCAACATTACGCGCTCTGTTTTACAGAGGTGTATGTCACACAAACAGTAAACCAGGTGACAACTGCACTCCATCGTTATGTTACTGTAAGTGCAATAACATTTTCCACAGTAAAAAACCAACATACATGAAGTCTATTTAAAGGGGAGCTGCACTTTTTTGGAATCATCCTCAATTCACGTGAGACAAAAAACATGTAAAAATCCAGATAATGGGGTTAATCTATTCTGCCTATAAAACCCTCTAAAAACATACAAAAAACGTCAACAACAAGCGATAGCAACATTATTTTAAGAGCTAAAATTGAGGAACTACTTTTCTGGCGTCGTGATACATTGCCTTGCTTACACGGCTCCTCCGCATGTTTCATCTGAAGAGTGAGGATTATTCTGAGACAACCAGTTTAAGTAGAGCACAAGTGCTGAAATATACAGCCATCCCATATAAATGCTACAAATGCTACCATTGCTATGAGCTCTGTGAAATCAAAGAAAAGACGTTTCGTTGATGCTTAAAATGACCAAAATACTCTAAATATTACATGTTAACATGAATGTGCCTGTTACTACATTACATACATACTTACGGCATGTTTATAAAACAGTGTTGGAGGTTTTCTAGACTGCTTTATAGGTAGATAGATTACCTACATTGTTTGCAGCCTCAAAATAGCAGTTTTTTACTATTTAGAATGCACAGGAAAAAAGTAAGACGTGTGTTTTTGTCTTGAACAAAAATTAAATGCTATGAGGTTGGATAATTAAATTGAAATAATACTCTCAATTGAAATTCAAATACAATAAATAATCAAGTAGATATTTTTCTGGTAAACAAGAACAAGGAATGAGCAGAAAAAAAAAGAAGTGAAAAAGAACAATAGAACATAAATCAGTAGAAACAAGAAATAGCAATGATTGGAATAAGACATTTTCAGAAGGTAGTGGTCCAAAAATGTGGTGCTACGCCCCTGGACCGGGCAGAACATGCACACTGCAGACAGAGAATTACAACCAAACATTCCAACCCACTCAAACAGTGCTTTTAGGCAAAGTATAAATGTATCACCGTGCTGCCCTTGTACAGCATTTTTTTTTGCTCTTTGTATCTATCAACTGTGGACACAAGAGTGTTTTTATCTGCTCCACTGTGACTACAAATATTTTCCAAAATGCTGCGAGAGAAATTTTCCATTGACTTTGCTCTCTTATCGCCCAGCTCCTAAGTGAATTACAACAGCCCCGAGCACTGTCTGTCAGGTCTTGTGAGACTTCCACCAAGGTGCGGTGGAGGTCAAGGTGCATGAACAATGAAGGAGCAGGAGTTGAAATTCTGCTGTTGCTTCTTCTCCTGCGCCCCCTATGCACCTCCTCAAAGCCTTTGTGTTTTTTCCTACTTGTATCATTCTTATGCTTCTCATACTTTTCTCTGTCTATCCTTTTGTTTCAACTACTTTCTCCACCATCTCATCTCTCTTGAACAGACCACACACACAGTCTGGTGCAGTATTTTTAACTGAAATGTTACCTTGAAAATATACTGTCAATGAGATTCAAAGAGATAGAGTGACAGAAAACTGATATCAAAGCAGCTCCGTTTAAAATATTTCTATGCAGCAAATTTTGAAAAACTACTAGAGGGACTTGGACCATGCATTGGGAGATCCATTTACATTTTAACCGTCTGAAGGCCTGCTTTTTGTGGTAGTGCCTGGCTTTTAGGTCATGGGGCGGAACCACCTTCACGCACACCTGATACTAATTTTCTTACTGACTACTTAAGCGCTCCAGTCCATTCACTCGGCGCCAGTAGATTCCTGATTGTTCACCCTTCCAGTTTTGTTCATCTACTCTGTAGTGTTTACTGTTTCCTCTTCACATCTTTTGTATGCGTTTTCAGTTCCTCCACACCTTTTGTGCGCATACTTACTTATTTTTCCTCCCTCCTTTCAGACTGCACTTTTTGTTATTAATCCTATTATTTCTCCTCTGCGTTGGGGTCTTACTCTGGCGAGCGTCGATCTCAAAATAAGAACAATAGTGAAGGGACAAGTCCAGACCCCCGGTTCTTAGCTTTTTGGAAATGTGGCCCCAGAAAAATATAGTTTAATATCCCTGTTCTAGAGTATAAAGATGGGTGACGTCTTTGTTATTGACTTCAGCTTAAATTCACAAAATGTGTTTTTTCTTTGGCTTTTTTTGTAAAGGGAAAAGTGAACAATTGCTATGATGATCTATGGCGATGGTTCTCAAATGGGGGTACGCGTACCCCTGGGGGTACTTGAAGGTATGCCAAGGGGTACGTGAGATTTTTTTTAAATGTCTGTCAAAAAAAACTGTGAAAAGAAATGCAACAACGCAATATTCAGTGTTGACAGCTAGATTTTTTGTGGACATGTTCCATAAATGTTGACGTTAAAGATTTCTTTTTTTGTGAAGAAATGTTTAGAATTAAGTTCATGAATCCAGATGGATCTCTATTACAATCCCCAAAGAGGGCACTTTAAGTTGATGATTACTTACAGTATATGTGTAGAAATCTTTATTTATAATTGAATCACTTGTT
The DNA here is from genome assembly GCF_033978685.3 of Nerophis lumbriciformis. Classification (NCBI taxonomy): domain Eukaryota; kingdom Metazoa; phylum Chordata; class Actinopteri; order Syngnathiformes; family Syngnathidae; genus Nerophis; species Nerophis lumbriciformis. Next base: position 22,013,257 of record NC_084551.2, read on the forward strand.
TATTTTTCAACAAGTTTTTAGTTATTTTTATATATTTTTTCCAAATAGTTCAAGAAAGAAGTTATACAATTTAATAAATCAGAAACTGATGACATAGTGCTGTATTTTACTTCTTTATCTCTTTTTTTCAACCAAAAATGCTTTGCTCTGATTAGGGGGTACTTGAATTAAAAAAATGTTCACTGAAAAAAGGTTGAGAACCACTGATCTATGGCACTGTGAAATCAAACTTAAAGGGGAACTGCCCTTTTTTTGGAATTTTGCCTATAATTCACAATCCTTATGAGCATGTTAAGGTGGTATTATTAAATAAATGTCGGTGTTTAGCAGGACCGATAATCAGCATTTCCGTTTTCTTGGCGTTGAGTTGCAAGAAGTTAGCGGACATCCATTGTTTAATTTCATTAAGACACGCCTCCAGCTGACTACAATCCGGCGTGTTGGTCAGCTTTAGGGGCATGTAGAGTTGGGTGTCATCAGCATAACAATGAAAGCTAACACCGTATTTGCGTATGATGTCGCCTAGCGGCAGCATGTGAATACTAAAGAGTGCAGGGCCAAGAACCGAACCCTGAGGGACTCCGCACGTTACCTTAACATAGTCCGAGGTCACATTATTATGGGAGACGCATTGCATCCTGTCAGTAAGATAAGAGTTAAACCACGACAAAGCTAAGTCTGACATACCAATACGTGTTTTGATACGCTCTAATAAAATATTATGATCGACGGTATCGAAAGCAGCGCTAAGATCAAGAAGCAGCAACATAGATGACGCATCAGAATCCATCGTCAGCAGTAGATCATTAGTCATTTTTGCGAGGGCTGTCGCCGTAGAGTGATTTGCCCTGAAACCGGATTGAAAAGGTTCACAGAGATTGTTAGACACTAAGTGTTCATTTAGCTGCTGTGCGACAATTTTTTCGAGGATTTTCGAAATAAAGGGAAGGTGGGACACCGGTCGGTAGTTTACCATGAGGTCAGGATCAAGGTTAGGTCTTTTGAGCAGAGGATGAATAACCGCTTTCTTGAATGCTAGGGGAACAGTGCCAGAGGAAAGTGATAAGTTTATAATATTTAGCACTGATGGACCTAATAATACAAAAAGCTCCTTGATAAGTTTCCCAGGAAGTGGGTCAAGTAAACATGTTGTTTGTTTTATCCCACTTACACGCCGTAATAGTTCCTCTAATGTTATTTCATCAAAAAGAGAGAGACTATTTTGTATTGCAGTATCCGTCGTAGATACAGTTGTATCTGTGTTAATAGAACCCAGTTGTAGCTGGGATGCGTTGTCTTTAATCTCCTTTCTAATGAGTTCAATTTTCTTATTAAAGAAATTCATAAAGTCATCTGCCGAGTGGGTGGAGCTATTGGGAGGAGTCCCTTGTTGGGTTAGCGATGCTACTGTACTAAACAAAAATTTAGGGTTGTTTTTGTTATGGCGGATGAGATTTGAGTAATATTTAGCTTTAGCTAAGGTAAGCATGCGTTTATACGATATTAAACTATCACTCCATGCTTGATGGAAAACCTCAAGCTTGGTCGCGCGCCATTTGCGTTCCAACTTTCTACATGATAATTTATGAGCTCTGGTTTCTTCTGTAAACCATGGGGTGCGCCTTTTAGGGGCCCTTTTTTGTTTTAGCGGTGCTATACTATCAATGGTTTTGCGCAGGGCATTGTCAAAGTTGTTAGTTAGGTTATCAATAGAGCCGACATAATTTGGGAATGGTGCCATTACCGAAGGCAGTAGGTCAGCAAGAGTCATCGTTGTGGCAGCATTAATGTTGCGGCTGCTATAGCAGTTATTATTATTATTATTAGTTTGTTGACAATGAGTCAGAACTTCGAATTTTATAAGGTAATGATCGGACATTACTTTAGTATACGGGAGTACCATAACTTTGGAGGTGGTGACACCCCTGACCAGCACTAGATCTATCGTATTACCGTTGCGATGCGTAGGTTCATTTATTATTTGTGTAAGACCACAGCTATCAATTATAGTCTGGAGCGCCACGCACTGAGGGTCCGATGGGGTATTCATATGGATATTAAAGTCCCCCATTATGATTATATTGTCTGCGTGTGTCACTAGATCAGCAACGAACTCTGAGAATTCATTGATAAAGTCCGAGTAGGGCCCTGGGGTGCGGTAGATAACAGCCATATCGAGAGGCAGCGGTGCGACAGACCTCATAGTAAGCACCTCAAACGATTTGTATTTATTATTTAGGTTAGGGGTAAGGTTAAAGTTTTCATTGTATATTAGTGCGACCCCCCACCCCTTTTAAGGGGACGGGCAATATGCGCATTCGTATAGTTAGGAGGAGATGCCTCATTTAGCGCAAAAAAATCGTCTGGTTTGAGCCAGGTTTCGCTAAGACCAATGACGTTAAGATTGTTGTCTCTAATGACCTCATTAACTAATAACGTTTTCGGAGACAATGATCTTATGTTTAAAAAGCCCATATTATAAGTATTGGGCTGTTTTGACGAGTTCTTGTTTAAATTATCCGTAGTAGCAATATTAATAATGTTGCGTTTATTATACGTAGTGCACTTTAAATAGTTTCGACCATATCTAGGAATTGATACGACGGGAATTTTCAGATTGTTTGCTTGATGCTGCGATCGACTGAACGCATCATGATTTGCCACCTCAGTAGAATGCATATCTACCCCGGACACATTCACAACAGAAAACACATTATGTGAGTTGTGTGTTATTCTAAGAAAATTGCTATGCGTACAGGAATTATCCAGCCTGGTGCTGGCTAGTTCTAGCTTAACTGACTCCCCACCCGGACTAGCAGGCTCTGTAATTGCCTGTGACCGGGCTTGCTCTAGTGTAGTTAGTCAAATGTGACTTAAACAGTAGTCTATGTTTTTAGACAGGATGATGGCGCCTTCCTGGTTAGGGTGAAGGCCGTCTCTCATCAGCAAGCCTGGTTTGCCCCAGAAAGAGGGCCAATTATCAATAAACGTTAGTCCCTGTTGTCTACAGAAGCTAGCCAGCCACTTGTTAAGCGAGACTAATCTGCTATATCTCTCATCATTGCCTCTCGCATATATATATATATATATATATATATATATATATATATATATATAATAAAATAAATATATATATAGCTATAATTCACTGAAAGTCAAGTATTTCTTATATATATATATATATATATATATATATATATATATATATATATATATATATATATATATATATATATATATTTATATGAAATACTTGACTTGGTGAATTCTAGCTGTAAATATACTCCTCCCCTCTTAGCCCCGCCCCCAACCACGCCCCCGCTCCACCCTGACCACGCCCCCGCCCCACCCCGACCACGCCCCCCACCCCCCGAAATCGGAGGTCTCAAGGTTGGCAAGTATGGCTTGTGCCTATGCTGGGCATACACACTGTCCATCTGAATGTTCACAATGTCCTCTTTGAAATTGTTTTTTAAGAGTTCCTGTTGCTTTTTGACTTGTTCGCTCTGTCGAGCCTTGGTAATGGCTGTTGCAAACGTCAAGTTAGAATCCATTTGTAACATTTCGTACAGTTTCTTGTCTCTCAGACCAACCTCCAGTCTGTCTATCACCATCTCATCATGCAGTGATGTGCATTCACAGTGCTCAGCCAAAAAATGCAATGCCATTATGAAGCGATCCACAGTTTTGTTCATTTCCTGAAGCCTCTGATTGAACTTGGCTCTCTTAAAAATCACGTTGCTGCGTAATATGAAGTGAGCATCCGGCTTATTTTTCACTGTAGTTTACTCTGTCACTTCCTCTTTGGTCAAGTGCAGTGAAACAAGCATGTCCTTTGCCTTTTTAGCCAGTGTGTAAACTAAACATTAACCTGGTTCTCAGTAGCTTGTGTCACTAACCCGGATGCAATCGGAAACCTTTTAAAGCATTTAATCCATTTTGGCCAGTCCTAAGACTTGGATGAGAATTTCTCCGGTGGGGAATCTTGAAATTGATTCATGGAACTGTTGTAAAGCCACAGCGACAATACTTTCACAAAGTCAAAACAACAAACGGGGTTTAAAGTACCGCTATTTACTGGCACGCAAACTTGCCGCTTCTGACACCATGTCGAGTCGTTAAATGTATTCGTTTTTTACACTGACGGCGAGCCAACACAGTGCTGTAGTACGATGGTGTTCCCAGTTACTACAATATGTGTTACATAAAAATTGTGAATGATTGGCAAAATTCCCCAAAATGTTCCAGTTCCCCTTTCAAGTGGACTAATTATGTAAAACCTGTCACCACCTGCTGCCACCTTGTGGTTTGTGTTGTTTTCCTTTTTTTGGGGTGCAGTTGACCTTGTTTGTTCACTTCATTTCTCCTTGCCCTTAGAGTTCCTGTGTTCCCATTGTGGGTGGAGTTGTGAGACGTGCACAGCTGCTCCCAATTTACCCGGGTGCTATTTAAGCAGCACATTGGCAGCTGGATGGCATGCTTCGAGTTTTTGCTGCTTGTGATCCTGGCCACTCCAGTTTGGTGTCAACTTTAGAGGTAGCACGTCTTGCAACTCCGACCCAAGTTTATTTTATTTTTGTGTATATTAGTTTTTGTTTTCTCCACGGTGTACGTTTTTTTTTCTCCTTTTTGCACCTTCGCCTTTTGTTCCCTCCTGTGAGGAGTGCCTTTTGTGAGTACGCAACTCTAGTAAAAAAAACTGTTCTACTCACCGTCTGTCTGCATCCTTGGGTTCCTCTCACTGATATCACAGAGCGCATAGAAACGTTCGCCTTATAGCACACGCACTCACACATATATAAGACTTTGGGGGATTGTCCTGCGGGGAGGCATGGCGGGGGGATGAGGATGTCTCCTATGGGGCTCCAGTCCTCCTGTCTTGTCCCCTGCTCGTCCGGGCATCTACATCAACTATATGATTTGCCTGAGAAGCTGGACAGGACAAAAAAAAAAAAAAGAAACGTTCACCGTTTTCTTTCAACAACGACTACTAATTTTGGCTGACTTCATGAGAGCCAATGACGACTTCTTTGGGACAAATGACAATCCAGAATCCTATACTTTTGAGCCTGGATATAAGGAGGATAAGCTACAAGTTTTAGAAGCTGAGTGATAAGCAGATCCAGCTCTAGTGAAACACTAAGCATCATGTAGTAGTATTGCTAAGTGCTAAACAAGAAATACAAAATAAAAATATAATTACTGTACAATGCCTGTTCTCATTGGGATGCAGATTGATGAGATGGTTATATCTTTCAGCACTAGACTTGTGCTTCCTGTTTGAATGAGGAATTCATCCTAATTCTCACTCCTTACAAGCATCTTGTCGCGTCCTAGCACATCCTAGCGATGTCTTTGGCTCAAAGTTGAATTTCAAAATGTACCTTCTTATGGCCTCAACTTTCTAATATACAAGTGCGAGGCATGATTCATAATTTGGTAATAACTTTTAAAAGCTCAGAGGCAGCAGCAGCTCAAAAGCAAGGCGCTGTGTTACTAAAAGTATTCCCTCTCTCTTGTTAGCTCTTACAATAACAATGTCGCCATAGCTTGTTATTATGCTTAACAGGCGGTAAAGATGACTCAGCATTACTTAAAGTTCCTTTTATAAATATTTCCTGTTGATAAAATAAGCACAAAACAATTTAATTCACATTAAATTTGTACAACTTGGAAGTCAACCGCCGTCACAGAAAATAAAGGTTTGTTTTCTATTGTTTTTCATTTGTGAAGGCCTACTCCACTTCAAACACAGCTGTTACACGCCTGCAGGCCAGAATGGAATAGACTTCTGCAGATACACAACTGTTTCCTTAAATTATAGCAGTTAAATTGAGCCTCTTTGCTCCTCAAGCAGCGTTTAAGGCATTTGAGATCCTCTACACCAGGGTTCCCCAACCTATTTTCCACCAGGGACTGGTTTAATGTATGCATTATTTTCAAGGACTGGCTTTCTACGTGTGGCAAATAAAAACAGCAAAAAAACGAGCATGTAAAATTTGCCTTTGGCTACAATCTGGCACATTAACATTTTATATGTTCATTAATGGGCATTGTCCCATGTACTATAACAAAGGAGTTGCAATATACACCTTTTAACAAGCCTATTGGTGTGTTTAGTGGGACAGGCGAAAATTAAGTCGTTTATAAATAAATTAATGCTTCTGTGCGGCCTGGTAGCAAACGCGTCACGGACCAGTACCGGTCCCCGCACCGATGATTGGGGACCAACTTTTGTGTAAGTGTGGAAGCATCGAGGACTGATGTGAATACCAGACTTGAGAGGCACCAAATGTCTTTTGTAATAATAATTTAAAATAATAAAATTGTTGAAAATGTTCCTTCTTTGTTTTGCGTGCTGCAGCTGACGAGCCAATCCGACAAACATTTCTGTAAGATGAGCCCAAACATACGTTGAAATTCATTGTCAATATGTGGGAAGATATGCAGTAGCACAGATACTCATCCGTGACCTGACATTTACAGAGGGCGGATTGGCGGTCTGTTGTGTCAAGGTCTTAAAACGACAGCCAATCACATGTACTGTATATTCATATTTAGTCAAATTAACCATGCTTGGCTTGGGATGTAATCTTCTGTTGTTTTTTGTTGCTGTGTGTCCTCTTACTCCCCTCGCCACCTGTGCATATTATGTGCGGGGAGTTTGCAGCCATCTTTCATTTAAGCTACAGTAGTGCTTCATACTCGATCATTTTTTTCCTTTTCACCTCGGTCATAAGATTGTGTTTAAAGGGGACCGATGATAAATGTAGTCTTTTCTGACTTATATATGTTGTTAACATGTTGGATAATTGTGTTAAACAATGCCAACGCATCAAATCATAAGGTTCATGCATTTTGATGTAAACTTGCAGTCAGTTTTGGATACCTCTGCTCACTGGGTTTTGCATTCTGGCTGTCATGACGTCACATGTGGATGTACTTGGTCTCCGGGGGGTGGGGGTTCGGCTCATGGGGGCCTGGTTACTGGTCACTGCTATTTAAGCCTGTCTGTTTCTGTTGATCGTCCTGGTGACATTATCCTTTCTACCTCTGCTACCTTTCATTCCAAGCCATAGTTCCATGCTATAGTTTTCATGCTGTTTCACGCCACAGTAAGTGTTGTTTTTGTTTTCATGTTCATAGTCTCTCTAGTTTTGTTTCATTAGCCAAGTTTGTTCTCCGCCATTGTGCGCACCTTTTGTTTGCTTCCTTTTTTTGTAGTTTGTTAGTGTTTAAAATAAAATATGTACTTACATTCACGCCTTGCCCGCGCCAACTTTCCTTTGCATTCCGGGAAAACAAACCCCAAGATCCACGTTTTGACAACAACAACGGTTTCACAATAACCAAATCCATCATGAGGTAGATCAACCGAAACTGTCTTAACTATATATATATATATATATATATATATATATATATATATATATATATATATATATATATATATATATATATATATATATATATATATATATATAATGGGCAGCACGGTGGAAGAGGGGTTAGTGCGTCTGCCTCACAATACGAAGGTCCTGAGTAGTCGTGAGTTCAATCCCGGCCTCGGGATCTTTCTGTGTGGAGTTTGCATGCTCTCCCACCTCCAAAGACATGCACCTGGGGATAGGTTGATTGGCAACACTAAATTGACCCTAGTGTGTGAATGTGAGTGTGAATGTTGTCTGTCTATCTGTGTTGGCCCTGCGATGAGGTGGCGACTTGTCCAGGGTGTACCCCGCCTTCCGCCCGATTGTAGCTGAGATAGGCTCCAGCGCCCCCCGCGACCCTGAAGGGAATAAGTGGTAGAAAATCGATGGATGGATGGATTTTTATAATATATATATATATTTTTTTCTAATTTACTGTGAGTGTCATTGACAGTGAAACAATATCAACAAAATTGCTTGGATTTTACTGAGGTCACTTTCGGCTCACGTCCCGCCCATTAAATAAGCGTGGTTGTCAGGTGACCTCTGTTCTCAATGGATACTTGGAAAAAATGCCCTATGATTGTGTTGTTTTCGGAAGAACGAATCGTTCAAATCGCGAAAAGGATAAACGCTTCTTCAGATTCCTCGAGAGGAATACTGAACACTGACAGGAAAAGAGTGAAAGAGTGCAAGATTTTACAAAACCACAACGAGAAAAGCATGCAGCTCACACTACAGTCCAAAGGAGCAGAGTTTGCAGTGATCACTTCGTTTAATGTAAATAATAATAATAATGAATTCGATTTTATATTGCGCTTTTTTATTATTAGATACTCAAAGCGCTCACAGAGAAGTGGGAAATGTTTGTTTGATATACTTTTAACTTTTGTTATTTCCCATTCAAGTACTATCTTGATATTGTTTGTATTTCTTAAACGTGTTTGCTACGAGTGTTTTGAAAAGCACCAACTCTGCGAGTGTAAGTAAAAGAAAGCAAATGCGATCAAAACCTAAAAGGCAACAATCATAAATGAATCTTTCAACACATACACAATGTTGACATCTATAGTTATATTTTGATAAAGACGGGGAAAATCATGCTACTTGTAAACGGCACGTGCAACAGCAACAAGTACTTGAAGTTAAATCATGAAATGCAACCTGAGCAAAAACAATGCATATTTATCCGTGAGAGTCTTGATACTAATTTCCTTGACACAGCCACACAAATAAGTTGTAGACCTCCATGCTTTTTCAAGTTTCCATCTGTTTTGTTGTGTAGAATGACGTCTGGAGCTCAATCGTTCGATATGTCTGGGAACGTGCCCCACATATAATCCTTAATATCAAGTATATGGATCTATTCCATTGCATAGTTTGATTATTTTGCTTGTGTCTGCGATTTGCAGGAAGATTTAAGTCTCTTTCATACTCGGATAGTTTGTGCCCTGCTTGCTGTAAAACAGCCATCTTAGCTTGGTTGACCACCACTGTTTTTTGTTTTTTTTTACTTCCGAGAAGAAGTCATCTGTCGGAATACAAGCTATATTCAAACTAGTTCCTTTTTTTCTTTTATGAGGTCAATTCAGTTTCAGTTTATTTCGAACATGCATACGATACAATGTAATGCATCACATATTTCCAGTTCTTTCATTACCTCACGTCCGAAAAGGTTTAGGAAGAAGCAGAGCTTATTTAATCGTACCCCTTTTCATACCATAGCAATTGTATGCCATTTCCTTGTACTGTGTAGCAGAACAGTGAATAAATAAATAAGAAATAAACAATATACCATAGTAAATAAACAAATATTAAATACATAAATAATCTTTATCTCAAAAAAAAAAAAAAAAGTGTTCAAGATGTTTATCATAATTATTTTTCTGTGTACTTTGTGAACAGTCTCTTAAACTGAATCATATTGGTGCTTTGTTTGATTTCTTTGGTTAATCCATTCCATAATTTAATTCCACATACTGATATACTAAAGGTTTTATTACATAGACTTGTTTAGGCAAAATAAAGTAAATAGCACACTTTAATTAAACAAAAGCAAAAACTATTATCTATTACTCATTGAAATCATTTGGCTTTTAGGCCTCAAAGTCCTCCTTTGTCCAAGTAATTATTCCATCAGTTTGTAAATATTAACAACAAGGACAAAAAAATATTTTCTGAAAATAAAATGATCAATTGAATCACTCTAGTATCAGTCATATACTCATACTGCCCTTTGTATCAACACCATCGATTTATGGATCGAGCCACTTTCAGCTTATACTATCGTCTCTCAAGACTCTTACTAGTTTTCTTGATCATTTCCTGCTGATATTTGCTTACTTTTGCTGCACCGTGGTTCCATCTACACGTCTCAAACGTTACTTATTTCTTTGGTTGTTTCAAACTATCTTAGCGATTAGCATGCCTGCTCCTGGTTGCTCTTACTGGGTGTAACATGTTTAGCTTTCTATCCTGGTTTTTCCAGTGATAATGGTTCTTGATTATGATAATTAAGATACTAGGCAATGCAGTTTATTTACCAAAGTGGAGGTGGTGATTAACTTACTCTACTTTATTCTATTGTATTGTTTTTTTAATACAATATTTCTTAAGTTTGTTTTTCTTTCAAATAGGCAACTTAAATATTAAAATTGTGATTTTACATTTAGATTGATTTCAAACCATTTCAATAGGCAACATTGATTTGAGATACAAGTGTTCTGTGTTACAAGCTCGGTCATACCAATTAAGCTTGTACGTTGAGGTTTTGGAGGTTTTAAAAGGCAGATACCCTCGTCGTTGCTACACTGACTTGAATCAGCCATCGTTGTTTAAAATTACTTCTTCACATTCACGTTTCTGCTGCAATTTGGATTTACTTTGTATTTTTTAGCATACACATTTGTATGCAGGACTTGTCAATAATAATGAGTTTCTGCCTTCTTGACCTTGACATGATACATGTCCTAAGCGGGGCAAATGGTTAAAAACCATGTGGGGTAAATCCAGCTAAAGCTGATGAGTCCTTCGTCAACCCATTCACAAACATTGGTCGATTGTGGTGCGCGAGAACGTTATTATTCGTATTGTTAAGATATTTATTATTACATCACGAAAAATCTATTGTAAGCACATTCTTGTCAGAACTGGCTGCAGTGCCTTGGTCATTGTTTTGACTGTGAACATTCTCTTCTTCTTTGTCTTCTTCACACCTTTTTTGAGCAGCCAGATGCCTCCCTTCTGTGATCAGAACAATTTCTATTTCCTGTGCGTCACGCCCGCTTGGTCTCCACCACTTTTTTTTATAAATGTATCACTTCAGCTGTTTTAGTTCTTTACACCAAAAGTGAAGTCACAAAAATTTCAAACACAAATCGATAAGTAAATATGACAAGTAGATATGTTTATATATATACACAGTCGTGGTCAAAAGTTTACATACACTTGTAAAGAACATAATGTCATGGCTGTCTTAAGTTTCCAATAATTTCTACAACTTATATTATTTTGTGATAGAGTGATTGAAGCACATACTCGTTGGTCACAAAAACATTCATGAAGTTTGGTTCTTTTATGAGTTTATTATGGGTCTACTGAAAATGTGACCAAATCTGCTGGGTCAAAAGTATACATACAGCAATGTTAATATTTGGTTACATGTCCCTTGGCAAATTTCACTGCAATAAGGCGCTTTTGGTAGCCATCCACAAGCTTCTGGCAAGCTTCTGGTTGGATTTTTGACCACTCCTCTTGACAAAATTGGTGCAGTTCAACTAAGTTTGTTGGTTTTCTGACATGGACTTGTTTCTTCAGCAGTGTCCACATGTTCTCAATGGGGTTTAAGTCAGGACTTTGGGAAGGCCATTCTAAAACCTTAATTCTAGCCTGATTTAGCCATTCCTTTACCACTTTTGACGTGTGTTTGGGGTTATTGTCCTGTTGGGACATCCAACTGCGCCCAAGACCCAACCTTCGGGCTGATGATTTTAGGTTGTCCTGAAGAATTTGGAGGTAATCCTCCTTTTTCATTGTCCCATTTACTCTCTGTAAAGCACCAGTTCCATTGGCAGCAAAACAGGCCCAGAACATAATACTACTACCACCGTGCTTGACGGTAGGTATGGTGTTCCTTGGATTAAAGGCCTCACCTTTTCTCCTCCAAACATATTGCTGGGTATTGTGGCCAAACAGCTCAATTTTTGTTTCATCTGACCGCAGAACTTTCCTCCAGAAGGTCTTATCTTTGTCCATGTGATGTCAGATGAAACAAAAAAATAGCTGTTTTGGCCACAATACCCAGCAATATGTTTGGAGGAGAAAAGGACAAATATGAGTCTAGTACTCCCAAACATTGGTGGCGTCGATGTGGTTCCTTTTTAGTTATCCGACCACAGACTCATCCATCTGGTCAAGCAGGAGGAAATCTTTTTATCAGCCACTAAAAGTGTTTTAAAATCTTGACACTTAAACTTGTGAATCTATTCAGTGGTGCTTTAGCCATCTTTAAGTCGGACATAATTCTAAGCACTTTATATCTTCTGTACTTCTTGATGCTGCTGGTGAGTAGAATAAAATGCTGGCACAGGAGGATAATGTTTGATTCATCGATACGTCTTTACTAGTCCATTTGCAGAATTTGGTTTCAACAAAAATTTTAAAGTGATTTTATAATTCTTGACTTCTCATTTTCAGTTAAATCTTTATTTGTCCCATTTTTTTGACAATGATTGCAGCCTAATAAGAGGTATTAAATCCTTTAGCCGCATCCTTTTTCATTACAATATGTAACCTGAGGATGGCCAAATACAGTAAACACTAAAGATTATTTTGGAAAATATGTTAGGTACAAACTCACTTGCCTAATTATGAAGGGAAAAAGTGCATTGCTACACGGTCATCTTTGCTAGTGAAGAAACGATCAAGCCATGTCGATATGGAGAGAAATATGTTGTTTTTGTCTGCAATAAAAGTGGATATTACATTTTCTAAAATATTTTCATATAAAAAACGTTTTGTCATCAAAACATTTTGTGGTTGAAAATACTTTTTATGGTTACCAATCGTTTTTTATTTTAACAAATTGTTTCCTTGGTTTCCTTGTTATTTTCACCTCGCATATTTAATGTGACGGGACGTGAGCCATATGTGACGTCAGTCAAATCTGAGCAAAGACCTATACTGAACAATAAAACATATTTATCTAACATATGTTGCAAAAATGATTTGCAAACAAAAATATCTATTTGTAACCCAAAAATATATTTGCAACTGTAATTTATTTTTGTTTGAAAATATTTCTTCAAATATCAAATTCATTTATCCATTTATCCATTTATCCATTAATCCATTTATCATTTATCATTTATCTTTATGGTTGCAATTGTATTGTTTGTTTGCCAATCTTTTTTGGTTTGGTTGCATAAAAAATGCATTTCTCTCCATTATATTCTGTTAAATAAGTTTTAAAAACATGAGATAAAGTTGCCCATTTCTTATCACACAGATCAAAAAGCTCAATTTTACACATCGACACACAAATGCTAAGGCTCTTAGTTTTTCAAAAGTCTTACATTTAGGGCCTGATCTACTAAGATCAAACTACCACACATTAGACAGCATGTGCAAACTAAAGGTTTGCACGTTTTACTACACACAAGCCTTTTGTAAATCAGGCCCTCAGACTTTCTTTGACTGTTGACGAGAGGACAAAATGCACGGAAAAATGTGTTAAAATAAACACAAACGTAATCATGTAGACATGACATAAGAGCTCCCTTATTTAAAGTCAAAGTCTTACATCAACAACTTCTCTGACTTGAGCCAATCAGTGATGCATGAAAACAACAAATGAAAAGTTTTTTTAGATTAGTCGGCATTGTTTGGTGAGGTTGTGTCCTCCGGCGGCAAAGCAAGGCAGAAAAGCACAATCCAGTTTGTTACTAGTGTGAAGTTGAAAAAGAAGCATCTGCGATGGTATTTGGTAGGGTCGGATGCGGGTGGCTGTTAGTGCCCGTGGCGTCGTATGTTACTTGCACATCTGTGATGGCTCCATTAATGCTGAAAGGTTTTACCACAACATATGCTGCCATCCAGATGACATATTTCTCAGGGGCGTCCCTGCTTGTCCTAGCATTCTGTTGCCAACTTACATTCTGCATGTGTTACTGTAGCATGGCATTATTTTACAAGACTGCAAATAAATTGGCCTGCCTGCAGTCCTCACCTGACCCCTGGTAAAGATCTAAACAAGCAAACTTCAGCAGCTCGCATGCATGGAAGTACATTTTCAAACAGCATTGCCTAAAATCTACCTTATGTGCAATAAATAGAATAAAATAGACAGAAACACAACACAAAATGACTACAAACACTTGAGTGACATGGTATGATATTATATATTATACATGCACTAAGAGTTGTCCCGGTCATGGAGCTGTTATAACAATTGACAGTAGGGCTGTCTAATAATTATTTTTCTGATTATCTGACTTGTTTTTCAAAATTATTAAAATATGTAGATGATGATACGATGATACATCTGTCATGCCCTCGTGACTGTTTTGGACTGATGTTTACTTTTTCCCGGGGTATGGTATTTTAGTTCCTGTCCTGTGCCCTTACTTTGTTATTTCCACTTCTTCCTTCCGTGCACAGGCATCCACACTTGCTACTTGACTGGGAACCGGTGCACACCTGAGCCAGGTTGTCAATCGCGTCTGTTTAGTCCAACGGTCGGTTCATTGTTGTTTATGATGTCGTACATCAATGCTATATGCTCTGTTGTTTCGGATTGCTAAACCTGATATTAACAAAATTATTCTCGTGTATGTGCCCTTTTTAGTTGCAGTTGCCTTCTTTTCTCTCCTTCTTCTATTACTTCTAGTTAATTCTGTTCTGTTTCCCAGTGCGTTTTCTTATGATTATTAAATCATATTATTTTGACTCATCGTCTCCCATTCTTCTCGTTTCCTGCATCTTGGGGTCACGCCATTAAATCTACATTCCAGCAATTTTTTGCCAATCTGAATGCTATTTTAGATGGATATCCTGTCACCAAAAATAAATACGTAATTACTAGTATCTCTAGTAGTATTTGTAGAGGTACTAAACTACCTTTAGAGCACTGCAAAAACATATTCGAGATCTACCAACATCTTGGAGTTCAATTTTAGAGATAACAGCAGGGATATTCAACTAAATTGTTTTGAGGGCAATTTTTCCAGAAAGCTAAGGACTGAGGGTCCTTCAGGATTATTCTTATTTTGTATATTTCAGAGAACCATTGTCCTCTACAATAGACATTTGATTTGTGTCTTTTTATTTGGTCAGACCTACAGGAGCGCTCTGCTGTTTTCAAGGACATTTCATGGATCATCTCCATAACAGACCTCTCATGCGTTTAAGAATCTGCTGCAATAGAGTCTTTCACAAGCTGTTTGAACTGAACTCGTGGGTCACCAGTTGAATTGCCCAAATGATGAAAACGAGAGGACCTTAAATGGAACCTTGAGTAACACTACTAGTATAACTAAAGAAGTCAAACAGATAAATACTGTCTTCATCTGAAGGAAACAAGCTAGAGCAACACCAAATCCCATTCCAAAAAACAAAACAAAAAAGTAACTGCCAGGAAGGAGAGGACTTAAAATGGTGACAGAGTTCTATGTTGTTTTAGCAAGGTTAACATGTCAATGCAAGGATCTGCCAATGTGTTTACAGTGGTCCAAGTTCCTCTATACAACAGGGGCACTCTTGTCTTTTTAGAAATTTTAGGTAACATTTTTTACCTGAACTCGATGGGTCGGAATGATGTCGGGCTGCCAATTAAATATAGGCCTGGGTTACACTCCACAGAAAGAGCAACAGAGTGCAGTGATCCCACATAGAAAGCCACAATTATCATATATATGGAATGGTCAATTAAATATGTGTAAATGTGGCCCTCTTGCCAGTTTTTTGTTTTTGTTTTTTGTTGTTTTTTGTTGAAAATGTATTTCTTTGCTGTGTTACAGGATTTTCACTAAATCGGCCCTAGTGTGTGAATGTGAGTGTGAATGTTGTCTGTCTATCTGTGTTGGCCCTGCGATGAGGTGGCGACTTGTCCAGGGTGTACACCGCCTTCCGCCCGATTGTAGCTGAGATAGGCTCCAATGCCCCCCGCGACCCCAAAGGGAATAAGCGGTAGAAAATGGATGGATGGATGGAGGGAAGATCCAAACTAAACTAGTTACCAATAAGAAAGTGCATCTGAGACCATGACAGAGCATCAACAAGTTGATCAGCCTGGGTCAGCAAGCAAGATGTCCTCCACCATAATATTCTGGCAGATAAATGACCTCAGATGTGTTGTCCAAGAGAATCACAATGGGGCCAAGATTGAAGAACTGAAACTGTTAAGTTAAGTTAAAGTACCAATGATTGTCACACACACACTAGGTGTGGTGAAATTTTTTAGCATTAGCGAATATGCTAACACATTTACAAGTGTTTGTGTTAGTATTATTAACTTTACAATAGCTTTCTTTTTGTATTGTTTCAGTTTCGTTAATTCACCAAGACGTCATCGGGGAGTTATTGAGTCTGATTCGCTGACTGGAGAGCTGAATTCCGCAGCGAGTTGGTCCATGACGATGACTTCTCTTTTGTTTGGTCAACCGTTTGACTGGCACTGCTTGGAAGTTAAGGTTTGTAAATAAACATTGACAAAATCTTTTAATTGGTGTATATATCTGCGGCATATAGTCCGGTGCGGATAATGTATGTAAATGTATTTATTTCTTCACAAATTTGGTGGGTGTGGCTTAAATAACGGTGCGCGCTATAGTCTGGAAAACACGATAATAGTGGTAGAGGTGCACGTGTAGTAATGCTGTTTTCAAAATGTGTTGCTTTAGGTCCAATTTGACTTTCCAAATCAGCATTAGTCCCTTTTTAATTATAAAAAAAATACACTAACTCTAGTTTGAGCAGAAAATGACTTTTATCTTCACAAAATAGAGAATGTCTCAACCCAATTAGCTTGCAGACTGCACACAATGTGGGTGAAAGGAACATGAAATGTTTATCCAGCAAGTCTCATCGCCCTTTATGTGCTAACCTTTCACACATCAAGTCCTATGTATTAGATAGCAATATTACCTACGCTTTCTTTGAATTGCATTAATAATTATATCGTTTCTGGACGTCTTTTTAACATATGACAGAATCGCTAAGAGGGACCAAAGTCATTTAATTGCCCTCTTCTTCCTTGTTCATACTATATTCTGCTCCAAGCTAGTACGTCCAATTTCCACCCTGATGATTATTATATTGTATGTTCTAATAGAATAATGGCAGAAGAATAGAGGAGTGCAGAGGTAATTAAGAAACAGTGGGTCATCCTGTTTCCCCAGAGGAGGATGCGAAGAGAATTACCTGGTCCATTACAAAGGGAGGAAAAAATTAGAGAGGAAATCAAATATGGAGGGAGAGAAAGAAAGGAGGATGAATAAAAAAACAAAACTAAGTGAGACTAAAGAAGTGAAGTGCAACAGAGGCTGGCAATGGCGACAAGAGACGGAAAGAAAACAATGAGACTGGTTTCATTTTGAAATGATGGAATATGTTCCTACCCCAGAGCTCCGTTCAATAAACCACCTTCTGTTGTTGGAGGAGATGGAAAGCGTGTGTGTGTGTGTGTGTGTGTGTGTGTGTGTGTGTGTGTGTGTGTGTGTGTGTGTGTGTGTGTGTGTGTGTGTGTGTGTGTGTGTGTGTGTGTGTGTGTGTGTGTGTGTGTGTGTGTGTGTGTACGTGTCCAACCTGCTATTTTAAAGCAACATTAGTCGATACACACTACAGCCTTCCATGCCTTCCACTCATTCAATGATATGACTGATTATTTTGGAATAACCATCTACATAGAAAAATATGAAAATGTTAATTTGTCAATCAATCGAATATTTTCCTTAATGATGGGCAATACTGGGAATTTTGGTATCGATTCAACATCTGTTCATTTCCTTTTCATCTGATCCAAAAAAAACACCTGTTTTTGTTTTATATTAGTTTTTTAAAGTGAAACAAAAAAATTAAGAATATTTTTCTTATTAATTTAATCCTGTATGAAGTGATTCAATTAATAAGAAAAATAGTATTCATTTTTTTGTTTCACTAAAAAAAAAAATAAAAAAAAAAATGTAATCATGTCTGAAGTGGTGCAGCACAGTAGAAGAGGGGTTAGTGTGTCTGCCTCACAATACGAAGGTCCTGGGTTCGATCCTGCGCTCGGATCTTTCTGTGTGGAGTTTGCATGTTCTCCTAGTGCAGGGGTCGGCAATCCGCGGCTCCGGAGCCGCATGCGGCTCTTTGATCACTCAGATGCGGCTCAGCAGCTTACTTTCTAAACCCCCCAATTTTCCCGTGAGACTTCCGGATTTTCAGTGCCTCTTGCATAAAACTCCCGGGATTAATATTCACCGATTTTCACCCCTACAGCTATAATAAGGGCGTGCCATGATCGTACAACATTTGGCGCCCTCTACAGTCAGTATTAACAGCGTGCCAGCGCAACATTTGTTATACAGTATACATCTTCTGCTTGCACAGGTACGTGAAAGCAAGGCATACTTGCTCAACAGCCACACAGGTTACACTGACGGTGACCATTTAAAACAACTTTAACACTCTTACTAATAATGCGCCACACTTTGAACCAAAACCAAACAAGAATGACAAACACATTTCGGGAGAACATCTGCACCTTAACACAACATAAACACAACAGAACAAACACCCAGAATCCCATGCATCCCTGACTCTTCCGGGCTACATCATACACCCCTGCTACCACCAAACCCCCCCCCCCCCCCCCTCCTCTCTGTGCGTCGGTTGAGGTGGGCGGGGTTTGGTAGCGGGGGTGTATAATGTATCCCGGAAGAGTTAGGGCTGCATGGGATTCTGGGTATTTGTCCTGTTGTGTTTTTGTTGCGTTACGGTGCAGATGTTCTCCCGAAATGTGTTTGTCATTCTTGTTTGGTGTGGGTTCACAGTGTGGCGCATTATTAGTAAAAGTGTTAAAGTTTTTTTTATACCGCCACCGTCAGTGTAACCTGTGTGGTTGTTGACTAAGTATGCCTTGCTGTCACCTACGTGAGCAAGCGAAAGCCCAATACAACGTGTATTTGATCAGGCACGCTGGATGTAGTGGGTGCTATATGCTGTACCATCACGGCACGCATGACACTATCAAGCGCCATTGAATTACAACTTGCGTACCGCACCAGCTTTCAAATTCCATATAAAGGTGTGGGCAGCATGTCTGAGACCCCTGGTTTATACATAGCAAAAAAAAAACTTTGCATGCTGTGTTACTCCATTTAAAATTTCAAAAAATTTTTGCGGCTCTCATTGTTTTCTATAAATTATGAAACTGGTCAAAATGGCTCTTTGACTGGTAAAGGTTGCCGACCCCTGTCCTAGTGACTGCGTGGGTTCCCTCCAGGTACTCCGGCTTCCTCCCACCTCCAAAGACATGCACCTGGGGATAGGTTGATTGGCAACACTAAATTGGCCCTAGTGTGTGAGTGTGAATGTTGTCTGTCTATCTGTGTTGGCCCTTTGATGAGGTGGCGACTTGTCCAGGGTGTACCCCGCTTTCCGCCCAAATGCAGCTGAGATAGGCTCCAGCACCCCCGCGACCCCGAACGGGGTAGTGTGTACTGATGCTAAAGACAATATACACTTCATTACACATGTACCATATCACAAAATCGATGACTAAATGCTTTATAATTAAACATAAACATAAACATGAAAAATGGTTTCCTTGGCTCA